>NW_026735169.1:0-161217 GCF_949786415.1 Peromyscus eremicus
GGATATACTGTTTTTGTCAGTCTCCTAAGCAGAATTGAACTAGATATGGCCGTGTGTGTAGGAAGCACAGTTCTTTTGTTCTGAGCAAGCTCACTGTTCTGGCCCTATAGGAAACACAGTAGAGTAGAAGAGTGCTCTTTTCTCAAAAGCAGAGTGTGTTGCTTGTAAGGCGAGCTAGCCTTTGTTTTCCAGTCCTAAATGGAGTTGAATCACATGCAGTTGTTGGTCCCATGAGCAAGAGTTGTTTTCTGGTAAGGAAAGTCACTATTGTGCTCCCATTGCCATGCACAGTGCAAAGATTACTCGCGTCTGATCCCAGCAAGTACAGTGTATTGTACTGAAGAGGAGTTATTGTTCTTGTCAGTTTCCTAAGCAGAGTTGAACTAGATATGGACCGTGTGTGTAGGAAGCACAGTTCTTTTGTTCTGAGCAAGCTCACTGTTCGGACCCCATAGGAAACACAGTAGAGTAGAAGAGTGCTCTTTTCTCAAAAGCAGAGTGTGTTTCTTGTAAGGAGAGCTAGCGTTTGTTTCCCAGTCCTAAATGTAGTTGAATCCCATGCAGTTTTTCGTCCTATGAGCAAGAGTTGTTTTCTGGTAAGAAGAGTCACTATTGCGCTCCCATAGCCATACACACTGCAAATAGCACTCGCGTCTTTTCCCAGCAAGTAATGTGTATTGGACTGAAGAGGAGCTACTGTTCTTGTCAGATTCCTAAACAGAGTTGAACTAGATATGGCCCGTGTTGCAGGAAGCACAGTTTTTTGTTCTGAGCAAGCTCACTTTTCGGACCCCATAGGAAACACATTAGAGTAGAAGAGTGCTCTTTTCTAAAAAGCAGAGTGTGTTTCTTGTAAGGAGAGCTTGCGTTTGTTTCCCAGTCTTAAATGGAGTTGAATCACATGCAGTTTCTGGCCCTACGAGCAAGAGCTGTTTTCTGGTAAGAAGAGTCACTATTGTGCTCCCATTGTCATACACAGTGCAAATAGCACTGGCGTCTGTTCCCAGCATGTACAGTGTATTGGACTGAAGGGGATCTACTGTTCTTGTCAGTTTCCTAAGCAGAATTGAACTAGATATGGCCCTGTGTGTAGGAAGCACAGTTTTTTTGTTCTGAGCAAGCTCACTGTTTTGGCCCTATATGAAACACAGCAGAGTAGAAAAGTGTTCTTTTCTCAAAAGTAGAGTGTGTTTCTTGTAAGGCGAGCTAGCGTTTGTTTCCCAGTCCTAAATGGGAGTTGAATCACATGCATATTCTGGTCCTACGAGCAAGAGTTGTTTTCTGGTAAGATGAGTCACTATTGCGCTCCCACTGTCATACACAGGGCAAATAGCACTGGCGTCTGTTCCCAGCATGTACAGTGTATTGGACTGAAGAGGAGCTACTGTTCTTGTCAGTTTCCTAAGCAGAGTTGAACTAGATATGGCCGTGTCTGTAGGAAGCACAGTTCTTTTGTTCTGAGCAAGCTCACTGTTCGGAACCCATAAGAAACACAGTAGAGTAGAAGAGTGCTCTTTTCTCAAAAGCAGAGTTTGTTTCTTTTAACGCGAGCTAGCATTTGTTTTCCAGTCCTAAATGGAGTTGAATCACATGCAGTTTTTGGTCCCACGAGCAAGAGTTGTTTTCTGGTAAGAAGAGTCACTATTGCGCTCCCATTGTCATACACAGGGCAAATAGCACTGGCGTCTGTTCCCAGCATGTACAGTGTATTGGACTTAAGAGGAGCTACTGTTCTTGTCAGTTTCCTAAGCAGAGTTGAACTAGATATGGCCCCTGTGTGTAGGAAGCACAGTTCTTTTGTTCTGAGCAAGCTCGCTGTTCGGACTCATTAGGAAACACCGTAGAGTAGAAGAGTGCCCTTTTCTCAAAAGCATAGTGTGTTTCTTGTAAGGCGAGCTAGCGTTTGTTTCCCTGTCCTAAATGGATTTGAATCACATGCAGTTTCTGGTCCAACGAGCAAGAGTTGTTTTCTGGTAAGAAGAGACACTATTGTGCTCCCATTGCCACACACAGTGCAAATAGGACTCGCGTCTGTTCCCATCAAGTACAGTGTATTTGACTGAAGAGGAACTACTGTTCTTGTCAGTTTCCTAAGCATAGTTGAACTAGATATGGTCCGTGTGTGTAGGAAGCACAGTTCTTTTTTTCTGAGCAAGCTCGCTGTTCGGACACCATAGGAAACACTGTAGAGTAGAAGAGTGCCCTTTTCTCAAAAGCATAGTGTTGTTCTTGTAAGGCGAGCTAGCATTTGTTTCCCTGTCCTAAATGGATTTGAATCACATGCAGTTTCTGGCCCAACGAGCAAGAGTTGTTTTCTGGTAAGAAGAGTCACTATTGCGCTCCCATTGTCATACACAGGGCAAATAGCACTGGCGTCTGTTCCCAGCATGTACAGTGTATTGGACTGAAGAGGATCTATTGTTATTGTCAGTTTCCTAAGCAGAATTGAACTAGATAAGGCCGTGTGTGTATGAAGCACAGTTCTTTTGTCCTGAGCAAGCTCACTCTTTTGGCCCTATAGGAAACACAGTAGAGTAGTAGAGTGCTCTTTTCTCAAAAGCCGAGGGTGTTTCTTGTAAGGAGAGGTTACGTTTGTTTCCCAGTCCTAAATGGAGTTGAATCACATGCATTTTTTGGTCCCACGAGCAAGAGTTGTTTTCTGGTAAGGAAAGTCACTATTCGCTCCCTTTCTCATACACAGTGCAAATAGCACACGTGTATTTTCCCAGCAAGTACAGTGTATTGGACTGAAGAGGAGCTACTGTTCTTCTCAGATTCCTAAGCAGAGTTGAACTAGATATTGCCCGTGTGTAGGAAGCACAGTTCTTTTGTTCTGAGCAAACTCAATGTTCTGGCCCTATAGGAAACACATTAGAGTAGAATACTGCTCTTTTATCAAAAGCAGAGTGTGTTTCTTGTAAGGCAAGCTAGCGTTTGTTTCCCAGTCCTAAATGGAGTTGAATCACATGCAGTTTCTGGTCCTACGAGCAAGAGTTGTTTAATGCTAAGAAGAGTCACTATTGCGCTCCCATTGTCATACACAGGGCAAATAGCACTGGTGTCTGTTCCCAGCATGTACACTGTATTGGACTCAAGAGGATCTACTGTTCTTGTCAGTTTCCTAAGCAGAGTTGAACTAGATATGGCTGTGTGTGTAGGAAGCACAGTTTTTTTTTTTCTGAGCAAGCTCACTGTTCTGGCCATATAGGAAACACATTAGAGTAGAATAGTGCTCTTTTCTCAAAAGCAGAGTGTGTTTCCTGTAAGGAGAGCTAGCGTTTGTTTCCCAGTCCTAAATGGAGTTGAATCCCATGCAGTTTCTGGTCCTACGAGCAGGAGTTGTTTTCTGGTATCAAGAGTCACTATTGTGCTCCCATTGTCATACACAGGGCAAATAGCACTGGCGTCTGTTCCCAGCATGTACAGTGTATTGGACGGAAGAGGATCTACTGTTCTTGTCAGATTCCTAAGCAGAGTTGAACTAGATATGGCCCGTGTGTGTAGGAAGCACAGTTCTTTTGTTCTGAGCAAGCTCACTTTTCGGACCCCATAGGAAACACATTAGAGTAGAAGAGTGCTCTTTTCTAAAAAGCAGAGTGTGTTTCTTGTAAGGAGAGCTTGCGTTTGTTTCCCAGTCCTAAATGGAGTTGAATCACATGCAGTTTCTGGTCCTAAGAGCAAGAGCTGTTTTCTGGTAAGAAGAGTCACTATTGTGCTCCCATTTTCATACACAGTGCAAATAGCACTGGCGTCTGGTCCCAGCATGTACATTGTATTGGACTGAAGAGGAGCTACTGTTCTTGTCAGTTTCCTAAGCAGAATTGAACAAGATATGGGCGTGTGTGTAGGAAGCACATTATTTTGTTCTGAGCAAGCTCACTGTTTTGGCCCTATAGGAAACACAGCAGAGTAGAAGAGTGTTCTTTTCTCAAAAGTAGAGTGTGTTTCTTGTAAGGCGAGCTAGCGTTTGTTTTCCAGTCCTAAATGGAGTTGAATCACATGCAATTGTTTGTCCCACGAGTAAGAGTTGTTTTCTGGTAAGGAAAGTCACTATTGTGCTCCCATTGCCATACACAGTGCAAATAGCACTCCCGTCTCTTCCCAGCAAGTACAGTGTATTGGACTGAAGATGAGCTACTGTTCTTGTCAGTTTCCTAAGCAGAGTTAAACTATATATGGCCCGTGTGTGTAGGAAGCACAGTTCTTTTGTTCTGAGCAAGCTCACTGTTCGGACCCCATAGGAAACACAGTAGAGTAGAAGAGTGCTTTTTTCTCAAAATCAGAGTGTGTTTCTTGTAAGGCGAGCTAGTGTTTGTTTCCCAGTCCTAAATGGGAGTAGAATCACATGCATTTTCTGGTCCTATGAGCAAGAGTTGTTTTCTGGTAAGAAGAGTCACTATTGCGCTTCCACTGTCATACACAGGGAAAATAGCACTGGCGTCTCTTCCCAGCATGTACAGTGTATTGGACTGAAGAGGAGCAACTGTTCTTGTCAGTTTCCTAAGCAGAGTTGAACTAGATATGGCCGTGTGTGTAGGAAGCACAGTTCTTTTGTTCTGAGCAAGCTCACTCTTCGGACACCATAGGAAACACCGTAGAGTAGAAGAGTGCTCTTTTCTCAAAAGCAGAGTGTCTTTCTTGTAATGCGAGCCAGCGTTTGTTTCCCAGTCCTAAATGGGAGTTGAATCACATGCAGTTTCTGTTCCTACGAGCAAGAATTGTTTACTGGTAAGAAGAGTCACTATTGTGCTCCCACTGTTATACACAGGGCAAATAGCACTGGCGTCTGTTCCCAGCAAGTACAGTGTATTGGACTGAAGAGGAGCTATTGTTCTTGTCAGTTTCCTAAGCAGAGTTGAACTAAATATGGCCCGTGTGTGTAGGAAGCACAGTTCTTTTGTTCTGAGCAAGCTCGCTGTTCGGACCCCATAGAAAACACCGTAGAGTAGAAGAGTGCCCTTTTCTCAAAAGCATAGTGTGTTTCTTGTAAGGCGAGCTAGTGTTTGTTTCCCTGTCCTAAATGGATTTGAATCACATGCAGTTTCTGGTCAAACGTGCAAGAGATGTTTTCTGGTAAGAAGAGTCACTATTGTGCTCCCATTGTCATACACAGGGCAAATAGCACTGGCGTCTGTTCCCAGCATGTACAGTGTATTGGACTGAAGAGGAGCTCCTGTTTTTGTCAGTTTCCTAAGCAGAATTGAACTAGATATGGCCGTGTGTGTAGGAAGCACAGTTCTTTTGTTCTGAGCAAGCTCACTGTTCGGACCCCATAGGAAACACAGTAGAGTAGAAGAGTGCTCTTTTCTCAAAAGCAGAGTGTGTTTCTTGTAAGGCGAGCTAGCGTTTGTTTCCCAGTCCTAAATCGCGTTGAATATCATGCAGTTTCTGGTTCTACAAGCAAGAATTTTTTTCTTTTAAGGAAAGTCACTATTGTGCTCCCATTGCCATACACAGTGCAAATAGCACTCGTGTCTGTACCCAGCACGTACAGTGTATTGGACTGAAGACGAGCTACTGTTCTTGTCAGTTTCCTAAGCAGAGTTGAACTAGATATGGCCCGTGTGTAGGAAGCACAGTTCTTTTATTCTGAGCAAGCTCACTGTTCAGATCCCATAGGAAACACAGTAGAGTAGAAGAGTGCTCTTTTCTCAAAAGCAGAGTGTGTTTCTTGTAAGGCGAGCTAGCGTTTGTTTCCCAGTCCTAAATGGAGTTGAATCACATACAGTTTCTGGTCCTACAAGCAAGAGTTGTTTTCTAGAAAGAAGAGTCACTATTGCGCTCCCATTGTCATACACAGTGCAAATAGCACTGGCGACCGTTCCCAGCATTTACAGTGTATTGGACTGAAGTGGAGCTACTGTCCTTGTCAGTTTGCTAAGCAGAGTTGAACTAGATATGGCCCGTGTGTGTAGGAAGCACCCTTCTTTTGTTTTGAGCAAGCTCACTGTTCTGCCCTATAGGAAACACAGGAGAGTAGAACAGTGCTCTTTTCGCAAAAGCAGAGTGTGTCTCTCGTAAGGCGAGCTATGGTTTGTTTCCCAGTCCGAAATGGAGTTGAATCCCATGCGGTTTCTGTTCCTAATAGCAAGAGTTGTTTTCTGGTAATAAGAGTCACTATTGACCTCCCATTGCAATACACAGTGCAAATAGCCCTCGCGTCTGTTCCCAGCAAGTACAGTGTATTGGACTGAAGAGGATCTACTGTCCTTGTCAGTTTCCTAAGCAGAGTTGAACTAGATACGGCCCGTCTGTGCAGGAAGCACAGTTCTTTTGTTCTGAGCAAGCTCTCTGTTCGGACCTCATAGGAAACACAGTAGAGTAGAAGAGTGCTCTTTTCTGAAAAGCAGAGTGTGTTTCTTGTAAGGCAAGCTAGCGTCTGTTTCCCAGTCCGAAAAGGAGTTGAATCCCATGCAGTTTTTGGTCCTACAAGCAAGAGTTGTTTTCTAGAAAGAAGAGTCACTATTGTGCTCCCATTGTCATACACAGGGCAAATAGCACTGGCGACTGTTCCCAGCATTTATAGTGTATTGGACTGAACAGGAGCGACTGTCCTTGTCGTTTGCTAAGCAGAGTTGCACTAGATGTGGCCCGTGTGTAGGAAGCACAGTTCTTTTGTTCTGAGCAAGCTCACTGTTCTGGCCCTATAGGAAACACAGTATAGTAGAAGAGTGCTCTTTTCGCAAAAGCAGAGTGTGTTTCTTGTAAGGCGAGCTAGGGTTTGTTTCCCAGTCCTAAATGGAGTTGAATCCCATGCAGTTTCTGTTCCTACGAGCAAGAGTTGTTTTCTTGTAAGGAAAGTCACTATAGCGCTCCCATTGCCGTAGACAGTGCAAATAGCACTCGCGTCTGTTCCCAGCAAGTACCTTGTTTTGGACTGAAGAGGAGATACTGATCTTGTCAGTTTCCTAAGCAGTGTTGAACTGGATATGGCCCGTGTATGTAGGAAGCACAGTTCTTTTGTTCTGAGCAAGCTCACTGTTCTGGCCCTATAGGAAACATAGTAGAGTCGAAGAGTGCTCCTTTCTCAAAAGCAGAGTGTGTTTCTTGTAAGGCGAGATAGCATTTGTTTCCCAGTCCTAAATGGAGTTGAGAAACATGCAGTTTTTGGTCCTACGAGCAAGAGTTGTTTTCTGGTAAGGAAAGTCACTATTGTGCTCCTATTGTCATACAGAGTGCAAATAGCACTCACGTCTGTTCCCAGCTAGTACAGTGTATTGTTCTAAAGAGGAGGAACTGTTCTTGTCAGTTTCCTAAGCAGGGTTGAACTAGATATGGCCTGTGTGTGTAGGAAGCACAGTTCTTTTGTTCTGAGCAAGCTCGCTGTTCGGACCCCATAGGAAACACAGTAGAGTAGAACAGTGCTCTTTTCTCAAAAGCAGAGTCTGTTTCTTGTAAGGCGAGCTAGCGTTTATTTCCCAGTTCTAAATGGAGTTGAATCACATGCAGTTTTCAGTCCTGCAAGCAAGAGCTGTTTTCGGGTAAGGAAAGTCACAATTGAGTTCCCATTACCATAAACAGTGCAAATAGCACTCGCGTCTGTTCCCAGCAAGTACAGTATATTGGACTGAAGAGGAGCTACTGTTCTCATCAGTTTCCTAAGCAGAGTTGAACTAGATATTGCCCGTGTGTGTAGGAAGCACAGTTCTTTTGTTCTGAGCAAGCTCAATGTTCTGGCCATATAGGAAACACATTAGAGTAGAATACTGCTCTTTTCTCAAAAGCAGAGTGTGTTTCTTGTAAGGCAAGCTAGCGTTTGTTTCCCTGTCCTAAATGGAGTTGAATCACATGCAGTTTCTGGTCCTACGAGCAAGAGTTGTTTTCTGGTAAGAAGAGTCACTATTGCGCTTCCATTGTCATACACAGGGCAAATAGCACTGGCGTCTGTTCCCAGCATGTACACTGTATTGGACTGAAGAGGATCTACTGTTCTTGTCAGTTTCCTAAGCAGAGTTGAACTAGATATGGCTGTGTGTGTACGAAGCACAGTTCTTTTGTTCTGAGCAAGCTCACTGTTCTGGCCATATAGGAAACACATTAGAGTAGAATAGTGCTCTTTTCTCAAAAGCAGAGTGTGTTTCTTGTAAGGAGAGCTAGCGTTTGTTTCCCAGTCCTAAATGGAGTTGAATCCCATGCAGTTTATGGTCCTATGAGCAAGAGCTGTTTTCTGGTAAGAAGAGTCACTATTGTGCTCCCATTGTCATACACAGTGCAAATAGCACTGGCGTCTGTTCCCAGCATGTACAGTGTATTGGACTGAAGGGGATCTACTGTTCTTGTCAGTTTCCTAAGCAGAATTGAACTAGATATGGCCCGTGTGTGTAGGAAGCACAGTTCTTTTGTTCTGAGCAAGCACACTTTTAGGACCCAATAGGAAACACAGTAGATTAGAAGAGTGCTCTTTTCTCAAAAGCAGAGTGTGATTCTTGTAAGGCGAGCTAGCGTTTGTTTCCCAGTCCTAAGTGGAGTTGAATCACATGCAGTTTCTGGTCCTATGAGTAAGAGTTTTTTTCTCGTAAGGAAAGTCACTATTGCGCTCCCATTCCCATACACAGTGCAAATAGCACTCGCGTCTGTTCCCAGCAAGTACAGTGTATTGGACTGAAGAGGAGCTACTGTTCTTCTCACTTTCCCAAGCAGAGTTGAACTAGATATGGCCCGTGTGTGTAGGAAGCACAGTTCTTTTGTTATGAGCAAGCTCACTGTTTGGACCCCATAGGCAACACAGTAGAGTAGAAGAGTGCTCTTTTTTCAAAAGCAAAGTGTGTTTCTTGTAAGGCGAGCTAGCGTTTGTTTCACAGTCCTAAATGGAGTTGAATCACATACAGTTTCTGGTCCTATGAGCAAGAGTTGTTTTCTAGAAAGAAGAGTCACTATTGCACTCCCATTGTCATACACAGTGCAAATAGCACCTGCGACCGTTCCCAGCGTTTACAGTGTATTAGACTGAAGTGGAGCTACTGTCCTTGTCATTTTGCTAAGCAGAGTTGAATTAGATATGGCCCGTGTGTGTAGGAAGCACACTTCTTTTGTTTTGAGCAAGCTCACTGTTTTGCCTATAGGAAACACAGTAGAGTAGAACAGTGCTCTTTTCTCAAAAGCAGAGTGTGTTTCTTGTAAGTCGAGCTATGGTTTGTTTCCCAGTCAGAAATGGAGTTGAATCCCATGCGGTTTCTGTTCCTATGAGCAAGAGTTGTTTTCTGGGAATAAGAGTCACTATTGCGCTCCCATTGCAATACACAGTGCAAAGAGCACTCGCTTCTGTTCCCAGCAAGTACAGTGTATTGGACTGAAGAGGATCTACTGTCCTTGTCAGTTTCCTAAGCAGAGTTGAACTAGATACGGCCCGTGTGTGCAGGAAGCACAGTTCTTTTGTTCTGAGCAAGCTCACTGTTCAGACCCTATAGGAAACACAGTAGAGTAGAAGAGTGCTCTTTTCTGAAAAGCAGAGTGTGTTTTTGTAAGGCAAGCTAGAGTTTGTTTCCCAGTCCTAAAAGGAGTTGAATCAATGCAGTTTTTGGTCCTACAAGCAAGAGTTGTTTTCTAGAAAGAAGAGTCACTATTGCGTTCCCATTGTCATACACAGGGCGAATAGCACTGGCGACTGTTCCCAGCATTTACAGTGTATTGGACTGAACAGGAGCGACTGTCCTTGTCAGTTTGCTAAGCAGAGTTGAACTAGATATGGCCCATGTGTGTAGGAAGCACAGTTCTTTTGTTCTGAGCAAGCTCACTGTTCTGCCCCTATAGGAAACACAGTAGAGTAGAAGAGTGCTCTTTTCTCAAAAGCAGAGTGTGTTTCTTGTAAGGCGAGCTAGGGTTTGTTTCCCAGTCCTAAATGGAGTTGAATCCCATGCAGTTTCTGTTCCTATGAGCAAGAGTTGTTTTCTGGTAAGGAAAGTCACTATTGCGATCCCATTACCGAAGACAGTGCAAATAGCACTCGCGTCTGTTCCCAGCAAGTACAGTGTATTGGACTGAAGAGGAGCTACTGATCTTGTCAGTTTCCTAAGCAGAGTTGAACTGGATATGGCCCGTGTGTGTAGGAAGCACAGTTCTTTTGTTCTGAGCAAGCTCACTGTTCTGGCCATATAGGAAACACAGTAGAGTAGAAGTGTGCTCCTTTCTCAAAAGCAGAGTGTGTTTCTTGTAAGGTGAGATAGCGTTTGTTTCCCAGTCCTAAGTGGAGTGGAAACACATGCAGTTTTTGGTCCTACGAGCAAGAGTTTTTTTCTGGTAAGGAAAGTCACTATTGCGCTCTTATTGCCATACAGAGTGCAAATAGCACTCGCGTCTGTTCCCAGCAAGTACAGTGTATTCTTTTGAAGAGTAGCTACTGTTCTCGTGAGTTTCCTAAGCAGAGTGTAACTAGATATGGCCCGTGTATGTAGGAAGCACAGTTCTTTTGTTCTGAGCAAGCTCACTGTTCAGACCCCATAGGAAACACAGTGGAGTAGAAGAGTGCTCTTTTCTCAAAAGCAGAGTGTGTTTCTTGTAAGGCGAGCTAGAGTTTGTTTCCCAGTCCTAAATGGAGTTTAATCACATGCAGTTTTTGGTCCTACGAGCAAGAGTTGTTTCCTGGTAAGAAGAGTCACTATTACTCTCCCATTGCCATACCCAGTGCAAATAGCAGTCGTGTCTGTTCCCAGCAAGTACAGTGTATTGGACTGAAGCGGAGCTACTTTTCTTGTCAGTTTCCTAAGCAGAGTTGAACAAGATATGCCCGTCTGTGTAGGAAGCACATTATTTTGTTCTGATCAAGCTCACAGTTCAGAGCCCATAGAAAACACAGGAGAATAGAAGAGTACTCTTTACTCAAAAGCAGAGTGTGTTTCCTGTAAGATGAGCTAGCGTTCCTTTCGCAGTCCTAAATGGAGTTGATCACATGCAGTATCTGGTCCTATGAGCAAGAGTTGTTTTCTGGGAAAAGAGTCACTATTGCGCTCCCATTGTCATACACAGGGCAAATAGCACTGGCATCTGTTCCCAGCATGTACAGTGTATTGTACTTAGGAGGATCTACTGTTCTTGTCAGTTTCCTAGCCAGAATTGAACTAGATATGGCTGTGTGTGTAGGAAGCACAGTTCTTTTGTTCTGAGCCAGCTCACAGTTCTGGCGCTATAGGAAACACAGTAGAGTAGAAGATTGTCTTTTTTCAAAAGCAGAGTTTGTTTCTTGTAAGGCGAGCTAGCGTTTTTTCTCAGTCCTAAAGGGAGTTGAATCACATGCAGTTTCTGGTCCTACGAGCAAGAGTTGTTTTCTGGTAAGAAGAGTCACTATTGCGCTCCCTTTGTCATACACAGGGCAAATAGCACTGGCGTCTGTTCCCAGCAAGTACAGTGTATTGGACTGAAGAGGATCTACTGTAGTTGTTAGTTTCCTAAGAAGAATTGAACTAGATATGGCCCGTGTGTGTAGGAAGCACAGTTCTTTTGTTCTGAGCAAGCTTACTTTTAGGACCCAATAGGAAACACAGTAGATTAGAAGAGTGCTCTTTTCTCAAAAGCAGAGTGTGTTTCTTGTAAGGCGAGCTAGCGATTGTTTCCCAGTCCTAAATGGAGTTGAATCACATGCAGTTTCTGGTCCTACGAGCAAGAGTTGTTTTCTCCTAAGGAAAGTCACTATTGCGCTCCCATTCCCATACACAGTGCAAATAGCACTCGCGGCTGTTCCCAGCAAGTACAGTGTATTGGACTGAAGAGGAGCTACTGTTCTTGTCACTTTCCCAAGCAGAGTTGAACTAGATATGGCCCGTGTGTGTAGGAAGCACAGTTCTTTTGTTCTGAGCAAGCTCACTGTTCGGACCCCATAGGAAACTCAGTAGAGTAGATGAGGGCCCTTTTCTCAAAAGCAGTGTGTGTTTCTTGTAAGGCGATCTAGCGTTTGTTTCCCAGTCCTAAATGGAGTTGAACCACATGCAGTTTCTGGTCCTATGAGCAAGAGTTGTTTTCTGGTAAGGAAAGTCACTATTGCGCTCCTATTGCCATACACAGTGCACTTAGCACTCGCGTCTGTTTCCAGCAAGTACAGTGTATTGGAATGAAGAGGAGCTACTGATCTTGTCAGTTTCCTAAGCAGAGTTGAACTGGATATGGCCCGTGTATGTAGGAAGCACAGTTCTTTTGTTCTGAGCAAGCTCACTGTTCAGACCCCATAGGAAAAAAAGTAGAGTAGAATAGTGCTCTTTTCTCAAAAGCAGAGTGTGTTTCTTGTAAGGCGAGCTAGGGTTTGTTTCCAAGTCCTAAATGGAGTTGAATCACATGCAGTTTCTGGTCCTATGAGCAAGAGTTGTTTTCTGGTAAGAAGACTCACTATTGCGCTCCCATTGTCATACACAGGGCAAATAGCACTAGCGTCTGTTAGCACCATGTACAGTGTATTTGACTGCAGAGGATCTAGTGTTCTTGTCATTTTCCTAAGCAGAATTGAACTAGATATGGCACGTGTGTGTAGGAAGCACAGTTCTTTTGTTCTGAAAAAGCTCACTGTTCTGGCCCTATAGGAAACACAGTAGAGTAGAAGAGTGCTCCTTTATCAAAAGCAGAGTGTTTTTCTTGTAAGGTGAGATAGCGTTTGTTTCCCAGTCCTAAGTGGAGTTGAGACACATGCAGTTTTTGGTCCTACGAGCAAGAGTTGTTTTCTGGTAAGGAAAGTCACTATTTCGCTCCTATTGCCATACAGAGTGCAAATAGCACTCATGTCTGTTCCCAGCAAGTACAGTGTATTGTTTTGAAGAGTAGCTACTGTTCTTGTGAGTTTCCTAAGCAGAGTGTAACTAGATATGGCCCGTGTGTGTAGGAAGCACAGTTCTTTTGTTCTGAGCAAGCTCACTGTTCGGACCCCATAGGAAATACAGTGGAGTAGAAGAGTGCTCTTTTCTCAAAAGCAGAGTGTGTTTCTTGTAAGGCGAGCTAGAGTTTGTTTCCCAGTCCTAAATGGAGTTTAATCACATGCAGTTTCTGGTCCTATGAGCAAGAGTTGTTTCCTGGTAAGAAGAGTCACTATTACTCTCCCATTGCCATACACAGTGCAAATAGCACACGCGTCTGTTCCCAGCAAGTACAGTATATTGGACTGAAGCAGAGCTACTGTTCTTGTCAGTTTCCTAAGCAGAGTTGAACAAGATATGCCCGTCTGTGTAGGAAGCACAGTTCTTTTGCTCTGAGCAAGCTCACTGTTCTGAGCCCATAGAAAACACAGTTAAATAGAAGAGTACTCTTTACTCAAAAGCAGAGTGTGTTTCCTGTAAGGCGAGCTAGCATTCCTTTAGCAGTCCTAAATGGAGTTTAATCACATGCAGTTTCTGGTCCTACGAACAAGAGTTGTTTCCTGGTAAGAAGAGTCACTATTACTCTCCCATTGCCATACACAGTGCAAATAGCACTCGCGTCTGTTCCCAGCAAGTACAATGTATTGGACTGAAGCGGAGCTACTGTTCTTGTCAGTTTCCTAAGCAGAGTTGAACAAGATATGCCCGTCTGTGTAAGAAGCACAGTTCTTTTGCTCTGAGCAAGCTCACTGTTCGGACCCCATAGAAAACACAGTAGAATTAGAAGAGTACTCTATACTCAAAAGCAGAGTGTGTTTCCTGTAAGGCGAGCTAGCATTTCTTTCGCAGTCCTAAATGGAGTTGATAACATGCAGGTTCTTGTCCTACGAGCAAGAGTTGTTTTTTGGCAAAAGAGTCACTATTGCACTCCCATTGTCATACACAGGGCAAATAGCACTGGCGTCTGTTCCCAGCATGTACAGTGTATTGTACTGAGGAGGATCGACTGTTCTTGTCAGTTTCCTAGGCAGAATTGAACTAGATATGGCAGTGTGTGTAGGAAGCACAGTTCTTTTGTTCTAAGCCAGCTCACATTTCTGGCGCTATAGGAAACACAGTAGAGTAGAAGAGTGTCTTTTCTCAAAAGCAGAGTTTGTTTCTTGTAAGGCAAGCTAGCGTTTTTTTCCCAGTCCTAAAGGGAGTTGAATCACATGCACTTTCTGGTCCTATGAGCAAGAGTTGTTTTCTAGTAAGAAGAGTCACTATTGCGCTCCCTTTGGCATACACAGAGCAAATAGGACTGACGTCTGTTCCCAGCAAGTACAGTGTATTGGACTGAAGAGGATCTACTGTAGTTGTTAGTTTCCTAAGCAGAATTGAACTAGATATGGCCTTGTGTGTAGGAAGCACAGTTCTTTTGTTCTGAGCAAGCTCACTTCTGGCCCTACAGGAAACACAGTAGATTAGAAGAGTGCTCTTTTCTCAAAAGCAGTGTGTGTTTCTTGTAAGGCAAGCTAGCGTTTGTTTCTCAGTCCTAAATGGAGTTGAATCACATGCAATTTTTGGTACTATGAGCAAGAGATGTTTTCTGGTAAGGAAAGTCACTGTTGCACTCCCAATGCCATACACAGTGTAAATAGAACTGGCGTCTGTTCCCAGCAAGTACAGTGTATTGGACTGAAGAGGAGCTACAGCTCTTGTCAGTTTCCTAAGCAGATTTGAAGTAGATATGGCCCGTGTGTGTAGGAAGCACAGTTCTTTTGTTCTGAGCAAGCTCACTTTTAGGACCCTATAGGAAACACAGTATAGTAGAAGTGTGCTCTTTTCTCAAAAGCAGAGTGTGTTTCTTGTAAGGCGAGCTAGCGTTTGTTTCCCAGTCCTAAATGGAGTTGAATCACATGCAGTTTCTGGTCCTACGAGCAAGAGTTGTTTTCTCGTAAGGAAAGTCACAATTGCGCTCCCATTCCCATACACAGTGCAAATAGCACTCGCGTCTGTTCCCAGCAAGTACAGTGTATTGGACTTAAGAGGAGCTACTGTTCTTGTCAATTTCCCAAGCAGAGTTGAACTAGATATGGCCCGTGTGTGTAGGAAGCACAGTTCTTTTGTTCTGAGCAAGCTCACTGTTCGGACCCCATAGGAAACACAGTAGAATAGAAGAGTGCTCTTTTCTCCAAAGCAGAGTGTGTTTCTTGTAAGGCGAGCTAGTGTTTGTTTCCCAGTCCAAAATGGAGTTGAATCACATGCAGTTTTTGGTCCTATGAGCAAGTGTTGTTTTCTAGAAAGAAGAGTCACTATTGCGCTCCCATTGTCGTACAAAGGACAAATAGCACTGGCGTCTGTTCCCAGCAAGTACAGTGTATTGGACTGAAGAGGATCTACTGTTCTTATCAGTTTCCTAACCAGTATTGAACTAGATATGGCCGTGTGTGTAGGAAGCACAGTTCTTTTGTTCTGAGCTAGCTCACTGTTCGGACCCCATAGGCAACACTGTAGTGTAGAAGAGTGCTCTTTTCTCAAAAGCAGAGTGTGTTTCTTGGAAGGTGAGCTAGCGTTTGTTTCCTGGTCCTAAATGGAGTTGAATCACATGCAGTTTTTGGTCCTATGAGCAAGAGTTGTTTTCTAGAAAGAAGAATCACTATTGTACTCCCATTGTCGTACAAAGGACAAATAGCACTGGCGACTGTTCCCAGCAAGTACAGTGCATTGGACTGAAGAGGATCTACTGTTCTTATCAGTTTCCTAACCAGAATTGAACTAGATATGGCCGTGTGTGTAGGAAGCACAGTTCTTTTGTTCTGAGCAAGCTCACTCTTCTGGCCCTATAGTAAACACAGTAGAGTAGAAGAGTGCTCTTTTCTCAAAAGCAGAGTGTGTTTCTTGTAAGACAAGCTAGCGTTTGTTTCCCAGTCCTTAATTGAGTTGAAACACATGCAGTTTTTGGTCCTACGAACAAGAGTTGTTTTCTGGTAAGGAAAGTCACTCTTGTGCTCCCAATGCCATACACAGTGAAATTAGCACTCGCGTCTTTTCCCAGCAAGTACAGTGTATTGGACTGAAGAGGAGCTACTGTTCTTGTCAGTTTCCTAAGCAGAGTTGAACTAGATATGGCCCGTTTGTGTAGGAATCACAGTTCATTTGTTCTGAGCAAGCTCACTGTTAAGACCCCATAGGAAACACAGTAGAGTAGAAGAGTGCTCTTTTCTCAAAAGCAGAGTGTGTTTCTTGTAAGGCGAGCTAGCGTTTTTTTCCCAGTGCTAAATGGAGTTGAATCTCATGTAGTTTCTGTTCGTACGAGCAAGAGTTGTTTTCTGGTAAGAAGAGTCACTATTGCGCTCCCATTGCTATACACAGTCCAAATAGCACTCGCGTCTGTTCCCAGGAAGTACCGTGTATTGGACTGAAGAGGAGCTACTGTTCTTGTAAGTTTCCTAAGCAGAGTTGTACTAGATATGGCCCGTGAGTGTAGGAGGCACAGTTCTTTTATTATGAGCAAGCTCACTGTTCGGACCCCATAGGCAACACTGTAGTGTAGAAGAGTGCTCTTTTCTCAAAAGCAGAGTGTGTTTCTTGTAAGGTGAGCTAGCGTTTGTTTCCTAGTCCTAAATGGAGTTGAATCACATGCAGTTTTTGGTCCTATGAGCAAGAGTTGTTTTCTAGAAAGAAGAGTCACTATTGTGCTCCCATTGTCGTACAAAGGACAAATAGCACTGGCGACTGTTCCCAGCAAGTACAGTGCATTGGACTGAAGAGGATCTACTGTTCTTATCAGTTTCCTAACCAGAATTGAACTAGATATGGCCGTGTGTGTAGGAAGCACAGTTCTTTTGTTCTGAGCAAGCTCACTCTTCTGGCCCTATAGTAAACACAGTAGAGTAGAAGAGTGCTCTTTTCTCAAAAGCAGAGTGTGTTTCTTGTAAGACAAGCTAGCGTTTGTTTCCCAGTCCTTAATTGAGTTGAAACACATGCAGTTTTTGGTCCTACGAACAAGAGTTGTTTTCTGGTAAGGAAAGTCACTCTTGTGCTCCCAATGCCATACACAGTGAAATTAGCACTCGCGTCTTTTCCCAGCAAGTACAGTGTATTGGACTGAAGAGGAGCTACTGTTCTTGTCAGTTTCCTAAGCAGAGTTGAACTAGATATGGCCCGTTTGTGTAGGAATCACAGTTCATTTGTTCTGAGCAAGCTCACTGTTAAGACCCCATAGGAAACACAGCATAGTAGAAGAGTGCTCTTTTCTCAAAAGCAGAGTGTGTTTCTTGTAAGGCAAGCTAGCGTTTTTTTCCCAGTGCTAAATGGAGTTGAATCTCATGTAGTTTCTGTTCGTACGAGCAAGAGTTGTTTTCTGGTAAGAAGAGTCACTATTGCGCTCCCATTGCTATACACAGTCCAAATAGCACTCGCGTCTGTTCCCAGGAAGTACCGTGTATTGGACTGAAGAGGAGCTACTGTTCTTGTAAGTTTCCTAAGCAGAGTTGTACTAGATATGGCCCGTGAGTGTAGGAGGCACAGTTCTTTTATTATGAGCAAGCTCACTGTTCGGACCCCATAGGCAACACAGTAGAGTAGAATGGTGCTCTTTTCTCAAAAGCAGAGTGTGTTTCTTGTAAGGCGACCTAGCGTTTGTTTCCCAGTCCTAAATGGAGTTGAATCACATACAGTTTCTGGTCCTTCGAGCAAGAGTTGTTTTCTAGAAAGAAGAGTCACTATTGTGCTCCCATTGACATACACAGTGCAAATAGCACTGGCAACCGTTCCCAGCATTTACAGTGTATTGGACTGAAATGGAGCTACTGTCCTTGTCAGTTTGCTAAGCAGAGTTGAACTAGATATGACCCGTGTGTGCAGGAAGCACAGTTCTTTTGTTCTGAGCAAGCTCTCTGTTCGGACCTCATAGGAAACACAGTAGAGTAGAAGAGTGCTCTTTTCTGAAAAGCAGAGTGTGTTTCTTGTAAGGCAAGCTAGAGTTTTTTTCCCAGTACTAAACGGAGTTGAATCATATGTAGTTTTTGGTCCTACAAGCAAGAGTTGTTTTCTAGAAATAAGAGTCACTATTGCGCTCCCATTGTCATACACAGATCAAATAGCACTGGCGACTGTTCCCAGCATTTATAGTGTATTGGACTGAACAGGAGCAACTGTCCTTGCCGTTTGTTAATCAGAGTTGAACTAGATATGGCCCGTGTGTGTAGGAAGCACAGTTCTTTTGTTCTTAGCAACCTCACTGTTCTGGCCCTATAGGAAACACAGTAGAGTAGAAGAGTGCTCTTTTCGCAAAAGCAGAGTGTGTTTCTTGTAAGGCGAGCTAGGCTTTGTTTCCCAGTCCTAAATGGAGTTGAATCCCATGCAGTTTCTGTTCCTACGAGCAAGAGTTGTTTTCTTGTAAGGAAAGTCACTATTGTGCTCCCATTGCCGTAGACAGTGCAAATAGCACTCGCGTCTGTTCCCAGCAAGTACAGTGTATTGGACTGAAGAGGAGCTACTGATCTTGTCAGTTTCCTAAGCAGAGTTGAACTGGATATGGCCCATGTATGTAGGAAGCACAGTTCTTTTGTTCTGAGCAAGCTCACGGTTCTGGCCCTATAGGAAACACAGTAGAGTAGAAGAGTGCTCCTTTCTAAAAAGCAGAATGTGTTTCTTGTAAGGCGAGATAGCGTTTGTTTCCCAGTCCTAAATGGAGTTGAGACACATGCAGTTTTTGGTCCTACGAGCAAGAGTGGTTTTCTGGTAAGGAAAGTCACTATTGCGCTCCTATTGTCATACAGAGTGCAAATATCACTCACGTCTTTTCCCAGGTAGTACAGTGTATTGTTCTGAAGAGGAGCTACTGTTCTTGTCAGTTTCCTAAGCAGGGTTGAACAAGATATGGCCCGTGTGTGTAGGAAGCACAGTTCTTTTGTTCTGAGCAAGGTCACTGTTCGGACCCCATAGGAAACACAGTAGAGTAGAAGAGTGTCCTTCTCCCAAAACCAGAGTGTGTTTCTTGTAAGTCGAGCTAACCTTTGTTTCCCAGTCCTAAATGGAGTTGAGTCACATGCAGTTTCTGAAACTACAAGCAAGAGTTGTTTTCTGGGAAGAAGAGTCACTATTGCACTCCCATTGTCATACACAGAACAAATAGCACTGGCGTCTGTTCCCAGCATGTATAGTGTATTGGCTGAAGATGATCTACTCTTCTTGTCAGTTTCGTAAGCAGAGTTGAACTAGATATGGTCCGTGTGTGTATGTAGCACAGTTCTTTTGTTCTGAGCAAGCTCACTGTTCTGGCACTATAGGAAACCCAGTAGAGTAAAAGAGTGCTATTTTCTCAAAAGCAGAGTTTGTTTCTCATAAGGCGAGCTAGTGGTTGTTTCCCAGTCAGAAATGGAGTTGAATCCCATGCAATTTCTGGTCCTACAAGAAAGATTTGTTTTCTGGTAAGGAGAGTCACTATTGCGCTCCCATTGCCATACACATTGCGAACACCACTCTCGTCTGTTCCCAGAATGTACAGTGTTTTGGACTGAAGAGGAGCTACTCTTCTTGTCAGTTTCCTAAGCAGAGTTGAACTAGATATGGCCCGTGTGTGTAGGAAGCACAG
This sequence comes from Peromyscus eremicus, assembly GCF_949786415.1. Classification (NCBI taxonomy): domain Eukaryota; kingdom Metazoa; phylum Chordata; class Mammalia; order Rodentia; family Cricetidae; genus Peromyscus; species Peromyscus eremicus. Next base: position 19,351 of record NW_026735169.1, read on the forward strand.
GTCCTTTATTCTGAGCAAGCTCACTCTTCTGGCCCTATAGGAAACACAGTAGAGTAGAAGAGTGCTCTTTTCTCAAAAGCAGAGTGTGTTTCTTGTAAGGCAGGCTAGCGTTTGTTAACCAGTCCTAAATGGAGTTGAATCACATGCAGTTTTGGTTTACAATCAAGAGTTGTTTTCTGGCAAGGAAAGTCACTATTGCCCTCCATTGACATATACAGTGCAAATAGCACTCGCGTCTGTTCCCACCAAGTACAGAGTATTGGACTGAAGAGGAGCTAATGTTCTTGTAAGTTTCCTAAGCAGAGTTGAACTAGATATGGCCCGTGTACGTAGGAAGCAAAATTCATTTGTTCTGAGCAAGCTCACTGTTCGGACCCCATAAGAAACAGTGCAGAGAAGAAGAGTGCTATTTTCTCAAAAGCAGAGTGTGTTTCTTGTAAGGCGAGCTAGTGTTTGTTTCCCAGTCCTAAATGGAGTTGAATCACATGCAGTTTCTGGTCCTATAAGCAAGAGTTGTTTTCTGGTAAGGAATCACTATTGCGGTCCCATTGCCATACACAGTTGAAATAGCACTCGCGTCTGTTCCCAGCAAGTACAGTTTATTGGACTGAAGAGGAGCTACTGTTCTTGTCAGTTTCCTTAGAAGAGTTGAACTAGATATGGCCAGTGTGTGTAGGAAGCACAGTTCTTTGTTCTGAGCAAGCTCACTGTCCTGGTCAAATAGGAAAAACAGTAGAGGAGAAGAGTGCTCTTTTCTCAAAAGCAGAGTGTGTTTCTTGTAGGGCGAGCTAGCGTTTGTTTCCCAGTCTTAAATGGAGTTGAATCCCATGCAGTTTCTGGTCCTACAAGCAAGAGTTGTTTTCTGGTAAGAAGAGTCACTATTGTGCTCCCATTGTCATACACAGGGCAAATAGCAATCGCGTATGTCCCAAGCATGTAAAGTGTATTGGACTGAAGAGAATCTGCTGTTCTTGTCAGGTTCCTAAGCAGAATTGAACTAGATATGGCCGTGTGTGTAGGAAGCACAGTTCTTTTGTTCTGAGCAAGCTCTTTTTTCGGACGCCATAAGAAACACAGTAGAGTAGAAGAGTGCTGTTTTCTCAAAAGCAGAGTGTGTTTCTTGTAAGGCGAGCTAGCGTTTGTTTCCCAGTCCTAAATGGAGTTGAATCACATGCAGTTTCTGGTCCTACGAGCAAGAGTAGTTTTCTGGTAAGAAGAGTCACTATTGCGCTCCCATTTTCATACACAGGGCAAATAGCACACACGTCTGGTCCCAGCAAGTACATTGTATTGGACTGAGGAGGAGCTACTGTTCTTGTCAGTTTCCTAAGCAGAATTGAACTAGATATGGCCGTGTGTGTAGGAAGCACAGTTCTTTTGTTCTGAGCAAGCTCACTGGTCTGGCCCTATAGGAAATACAGGAGAGTAGAAGAGTGCTCTTTTCTCAAAAGCAGAGTGTGTTTCTTGTAAGATGAGCTAGCGTTTGTTTCCCAGTCCTAAATGGAGTTGAATCACATGCAGTTTTTGGTTTACGAGCAAGAGTTGTTTTCTGTTAAGGAAAGTCACTATTGCGCTCCCATTGCCATACACATTGCAAATAGCACTCGCGTCTGTTCCCAACAAGTACAGTATGTTGGACTGAAGAGGAGCTACTGTTCTTGTCAGTTTCCTAAGCAGAGTTGAACTAGATATGTCCCATGTACGTAGGAAGCACAGTTCTTTTGTTCTGACAAGCTCACTGTTCGGACCCCATAGGAAACAGTGTAGAGTAGAAGAGTGTTATTTTCTCAAAAGCAGAGTGTGTTTCTTGTAAGGCGAGCTAGTGATTGTTTCCCAGTCCTAAGTGGTGTTGAATCACATGCAGATCTGTTCCTACGAGCAAGAGTTGTTTTCTGGTAAGAAGAGTCACTATTGCGCTTCCATTGTCATGCACAGGGCAAATAGCACTGACATCTGTTCCCAGCATGTAAAGTGTATTGGACTGAAGAGAATCTACTGTTCTTGTCAGGTTCCTAAGCAGAATTGATCTAGATATGGCCGTGTGTGTAGGAAGCACAGTTCTTTTGTTCTGAGCAAGCTCACTGTTCGGACCCCATAGGAAACACAGTAGAGTAGAAGAGTGCTCTTTTCTCAAAAGCAGAGTGTGTTTCTAGTAAGGCGAGCTAGCGTTTGTTTCCCAGTCCTAAATGGAGTTGAATCACATGCAGTTTCTTGTCCTACGAGCAAGAGTTGTTTTCTGGGAGTTAGAGTCACTATTGCGCTCCCATTGTCATACACAGGGCAAATAGCACTGGTGTCAGTTCCCAGCATGTACAGTGTATTGGACTAAAGAAGATATACTGTTCTTGTCAGTTTCCGAAGCAGAATTGATCTAGATATGGCCGTGTGTGTAGGAAGCACAGTTCTTTTGTTCTGAGCAAGCTCACTGTTCTGGCCATATAGGAAACACAGTAGAGTAGAAGAGTGCTCTTTTCTCAAAAGCAGAGTCTCTTTCTTGTAAGGCGAGCTAGCGATTATTTCCCAGTTCTAAATGGAGTTGAATCACATGCAGTTTTCGGTCCTACGAGCAAGAGTTGTTTTCTGGTAAGAAGAGTCACTATTGTGTTCCCATTGCCATACACAGGGCAAATAGGACTCGCGTCTGTTCCCAGGATGTACAGTGTATTGGACTGAAGAGGATCTACTGTTCTTGTAAGTTTCCTAAGCCAAGTTGAACTAGATATGGCCCGTGTGTGTAGGAAGTACACTTCTTTTGTTCTGAGCAAGCTCACTCTTCTGGCCCTATAGGAAACACAGTAGAGTAGAAGAGTGCCCTTTTCTCAAAATCAGAATGCGTTTCTTGTAAGAAGAGCTAGCGTTTGTTTCCCAGTCCTAAATGGAGTTGAATCACATGCAGTTTTTGGTTTACGAGCAAGAGTTGTTTTCTGTTAAGGAAAGTCACTATTGCGCTCGGTTTGCCATACACATTGCAAATAGCACTCGCGTCTGTTCCCACCAAGTACAGTATGTTGGACTGAAGAGGAGCTACTGTTCTTGTCAGTTTCCTAAGCAGAGTTGAACTAGATATTTCCCGTGTACGTAGGAAGCACAGTTCTTTTGTTCTGACAAGCTCACTGTTCGGACCCCATAGGAAGCAGTGTAGAGTAGAAGAGTGTTATTTTCTCAAAAGCAGAGTGTGTTTCTTGTAAGGCGAGCTAGTGATAGTTTCCCAGTCCTAAGTGGTGTTGAATCACATGCAGATCTGTTCCTACGAGCAAGAGTTGTTTTCTGGTAAGAAGAGTCACTATTGCGCTTCCATTGTCATGCACAGGGCAAATAGCACTGGCATCTGTTCCCAGCATGTAAAGTGTATTGGACTGAAGAGGATCTACTGTTCTTGTCAGGTTCCTAAGCAGAATTGATCTAGATATGGCCGTGTGTGTAGGAAGCACAGTTCTTTTGTTCTGAGCAAGCTCACTGTTCGGACCCCATAGGAAACACAGTAGAGTAGAAGAGTGCTCTTTTCTCAAAAGCAGAGTGTGTTTCTAGTAAGGCGAGCTAGCGTTTGTTTCCCAGTCCTAAATGGAGTTGAATCACATGCAGTTTCTTGTCCTACGAGCAAGAGTTGTTTTCTGGTAAGAAGAGTCACTATTGTGCTCCCATTGTCATACTCAGGGCAAATAGCACTGGTGTCAGTTCCCAGCATGTACAGTGTATTGGACTAAAGAAGATCTATTGTTCTTGTCAGTTTCCTAAGCAGAATTGATCTAGATATGGCCGTGTGTGTAGGAAGCACAGTTCTTTTGTTCTGAGCAAGCTCACTGTTCTGGCCATATAGGAAACACTGTAGAGTAGAAGAGTGCTCTTTTCTCAAAAGCAGAGTCTCTTTCTTGTAAGGCGAGCTAGCGATTATTTCCCAGTTCTAAATGGAGTTGAATCACATGCAGTTTTCGGTCCTACGAGCAAGAGTTGTTTTCTGGTAAGAAGAGTCACTATTGTGTTCCCATTGCCATACACAGGGCAAATAGGACTCGCGTCTGTTCCCAGGATTTACAGTGTATTGGACTGAAGAGGATCTACTGTTCTTGTAAGTTTCCTAAGCAAAGTTGAACTAGATATGGCCCGTGTGTGTAGGAAGTACACTTCTTTTGTTCTGAGTAAGCTCACTCTTCTGGCCCTATAGGAAACACAGTAGAGTAGAAGAGTGCCCTTTTCTCAAAAGCAGAATGTGTTTCTTGTAAGGCGAGCTAGCATTTTTTTTCCCAGTCCTAAATGGAGTTCAATCACATGCAGTTTCTGATCCTAGGAGCAAGAGTTGTTTTCTCATAAGAAGAGTCACTATTGCACTCCCATTGTCATACAGAGGGCAAATAGCACAGGCGTCTGTTCCCAGTATGTAAAGTGTATTGGACAGAAGAGGATCTACTGTTCTTGTCAGTTTCCTAAGCAGAGTTGAACTAGATGTGGCCCGTGTGTGTAGGAAGCACAGTTCTTTTGTTCTGAGCAAGCTCACTGTTCGGACCCCATAGGAAACACAGTAGAATAGAAGAGTGCTCTTTTCTCAAAAGCAGAGTGTGATACTTGTAAAGCGAGCTAGCGTTTGTTTCCCAGTCCTAAATGGAGTTGAATCACATGAAGTTTCTGGTCCTACGAGCAAGAGTTGTTTTCTGGTAAGAAGAGTCACTATTGCGCTCCCAAATTCATATGCAGGGCAAATAGCACTCGCGTCTGTTCCCAGCAGGTACAGAGTATTGGACTGAAGATGATCTACTGTTATTGTCAGTTTCCTAAGCAGAGTTGAACTAGATATGGCCCGTGTGTGTAGGAAGCACAGTTCTTTTGTTCTGAGCAAGCTCACTGTTCTGGCCCTATAGGAAACACAGAAGAGTAGGAGTGCTCTTTTCTCAGAAGCAGAGTGTGTTTCTTGTAAGGTGTGCTAGCGTTTGTTTCCCAGTCCTAAATGGAGTTGAATCACATGCAGTTTCTTGTCCTACGAGCAAGAGTTGTTTTCTGGTAAGAAGAGTCACTATTGTGCTACCATTGCCATACACAGTGCAAATAGCACTCCCGTCTGTTCCCAGCAAGTACAGTGTATTGGACAGAAGAGGAGCTACTGTTCTTGTCAGTTTCCTAAGCAGAGTTGAGCTAGATATGGCCCGTGTGTGTGAAGCACTGTTCTTTTGTTCTGAGCAAGCTCAATTTTCGGACTCCCTAGTAAACACAGTAGGGTAGAAGAGTGCTCTTTTCTCAAAAGCAGAGTGTGTTTCTTGTAAGGCGATCTAGCCTTTGTTTCCGAGTCCTAAATGGAGTTGAATCCCATGCAGTTTCTGGTCCTAGGAGCAAGAGTTGTTTTCTGGTAAGAAGAGTCACTATTTCGCTCCCATTGACATACACAGTGCAAATAGCACTCGCTTCTGCTCCAAGCAAGTACAGTGTATTGGACTGAAGACGAGCTACTGTTCTTGTCAGTTTCCTAAGCAGAGTTGAACTAGATATAGCCCGTGTGTCTAGGAAGCACAGTTGTTTTGTTCTGAGCAAGCTCACTCTTCTGGCCCTGTAGGAAACACAGTAGAGTAGAAGAGTGCTCTTTTCTCAAAAGCAGACTGTGTTTCTTGTTAGGTGAGCTAGCGTTTGTTTCCCAGTTCTAAATGGGGTTGAATTACATGCAGTTTTTTGTCCTATGAGCAAGAGTTGTTTTCTGGTAAGAAGAGTCACTATTGCGCTCCTACTGCCATACACAGTACAAACAACACTTGCTACTGTTCTTTTCAAGTACAGTGTATTGGACAGAAGAGGAGCTACTGTTCTTGTCAGTTTCCTAAGCAGAATTGAACTAGATATGGCCCGTGTGTGTAGGAAGCACAGTTCTTTTGTTCTGAGCAAGCTCACTGTTCGGACCCCATAGGAAACACAGTAGAGTAGAAGAGTGCTCTTTTCTCAAAAGCAGAGTGTGTTTCTTGTAAGGCGAGCTAGCGTTTGTTTCCCAGTCCTAAATGGAGTTGAATCACATGCAGTTTCTGATCCAAGAGCAAGAGTTGTTTTCTGGTAAGAAGAGTCACTATTGCGCTCCCATTGTCATACACAGTGCAAATAGCACTGGCGTCTGTTCCCAGCATGTACAGTGTATTGGACTGAAGAGGATCTACTGTTCTTGTCAGTTTCCTAAGCAGAGTTGAACTAGATATGGCCGGTGTGTGTAGGAAGCACAGTTCTTTTGTTCTGAGCAAGCTCACTGTTTTGGCCCTATAGGAAACACAGTAGAGTAGAAGAGTGCTCTTTTCTCAAAAGCAGAGTGTGTTTCTTGTAAGGCGAGCTAGCTTTTTTTTCCCAGTCCTAAATGGAGTTGAATCACATGCAGTTTCTGGTCCTACAAGCAAGAGTTGTTTTCTAGTAAGAAGAGTCACTATTGTGTTCCCATTGCCATACACAGGGCAAATAGGACTCGCGTTTGTTCCCAGGATGTACAGTGTATTGGACTGAAGATGATCTACTGTTCTTGTCAGTTTCCTTAGCAGAGTTGAACTAGATATGGCCCGTGTGTGTAGGAAGTACACTTCTTTTTTTCAGAGCAAGCTCACTCTTCTGGCCCTGTAGGAAACACAGTAGAGTAGAAGAGTGCTCTTTTCTCAAAAGCAGAATGTGTTTCTTGTAAGGCGAGCTAGCGTTTGTTTCCCAGTCCTTAATGGAGTTCAATCACATGCAGTTTCTGGTCCTACGAGCAAGAGTTGTTTTCTGGAAAGAAGAGTCACTGTTGCGCTCCCATTGTCATACACAAGGCAAATAGCACTGGCGTCTGTTCCCAGCATGTAAAGTGTATTGGACTGAAGATGATCTACTGTTCTTGTCAGTTTCCTAAGCAGAGTTGAACTAGATATGGCCCGTTTGTGTAGGAAGCACAGTTCTTTTGTTCTGAGCAAGCTCACTCTGTTGGCCTATAGGAAACACAGTAGAGTAGAAGAGTGCTCTTTTCTCAAAAGCAGCGTGTGTTTCTTGTAAGGCGACCATGCGTTTGTTTCCCAGTCCTAAATGGAGTTGAATCACATGCAGTTTCTGGTCCAACGAGCAAGGGATGTTTTCTGGAAAGGAAAGTCACTATTGTTCTCCCTTTGCCATAAACAGTACAAATAGCACTCACGTCTGTTCCCAGCAAGTACAGTGTATTGGACTGAAGAGGAGCTACTGTTCTTGTCAGTTTCCTAAGCAGAGTTGAACTAGATATAGTCCTTGTGTGTAGGAAGCACAGTTCTTTTGTTCTGAAGAAGCTCACTGTTTTGGCCCTATAGGAAACACAGTAGAGTAGAAGAGTGCTCTTTTCTCAAAGGCAGAGTTTTTTTCTTGTAAGGCGAGCTAGCGTTTGTTTCCCAGTCCTAAATGGAGGTGAATCACATGCAGTTTCTGGTCCTACGAGCAAGAGTTGTTTTCTGGTAAAAAGAGTCACTATTGTACTACCATTACCATTCTCAGTGCAAATAGCACTCGCGTCTGTTCCCAGCAAGTACAGTGTATTGGACAGAAGAGGAGCTACTGTTCTTGTCAGTTTCCTAAGCAGAGTTGAACTAGATATGGCCCGTGTGTGTGAAGCACAGTTCTTTTGTTCTGAGCAAGCTCAATTTTCGGACCCCCTAGTAAACACTGTAGAATAGAAGAGTGCTCTTTTCTCAAAAGCAAAGTGTTTTTCTTGCAAGGGGAGCTAGTGTTTGTTTCCCAGTCAGAAATGGAGTTGAATCCCATGCAGTTTCTGGTCCTACAAGCAAGAGTTGTTTTCTGGTAAGAAGAGTCACTATTGCGCTCCCATTTTCATACATGGGGCAAATAGCACTCGCGTCTGTTCCCAGCATGTACAGTGTATTGGACTGATATTGATCTACTGTTCTTGTCAGTTTCCTAAGCAGAGTTGAACTAGATATGGTCCGTGTGTGTAGGAAGCACAGTTCTTTTGTTCTGAGCAAGCTCACTGTTCGGACCCCATAGGAAACACAGTAGAATAGAAGAGTGCTCTTTTCTCCAAAGCAGAGTGTGTTTGTAGTAAGGCGAGCTAGCGTTTGTTTCCCAGTCCAAAATGGAGTTGAATTACATGCAGTTTCTGGTCATGCGAGCAAGAGTTGTTTTCTGGTTAGAAGAGTCACTATTGCGCTCCTACTGATATACACAGTGCAAACAATACTTGCTACTGTTCTTTGCAAGTACAGTGTATTGGACAGAAGAGGAGCTACTGTTCTTGTCAGTTTCCTAAGCAGAGTTGAACTAGATATGGCCCGTGTGTGTAGGAAGCACAGTTCTTTTGTTCTGAGCAAGCTCACTGTTCGGACCCCATTGGAAACACAGTAGAGTAGAAGAGTGCTCTTTTCTCAAAAGCAGAGTGTGTTTCTTGTAAGGCGAGCTTGTGTTTGTTTCCCAGTCCTAAATGGAGTTGAATCACATGCAGTTTCTGATCCTAGGAGCAAGAGTTGTTTTCTGGTAAGAAGAGTCACTATTGTGCTCCCATTGTCATACACAGGGCAAATAGCACTGGCGTCTGTTCCCAGCATGTATAGTGTATTGGGCTGAAGAGGATCTACTGTTCTTGTCAGTTTCCTAAGCAGAATTGAAGTAGATATGGCCGGTGAGTGTAGGAAGCACAGTTCTTTTTTTCTGAGCAATCTCACTGTTTTGGCCCTATAGGAAACACAGTAGAGTAGAAGAGTGCTCTTTTCTCAAAAGCAGAGTGTGTTTCTTGTAAGGCGAGCTAGCTTTTGTTTCCCAGTCCTAAATGGAGTTGAATCACATGCAGTTTCTGGTCCTACAAGCAAGAGTTGTTTTCTGGTAAGAAGAGTCACTATTGTGCTCCCATTGCCATACACAGTGCAAAGAGCACTCGGGTCTGCTCCCAGCAAGTACAGTGTATTGGACTGAAGATGATCTACTGTTCTTGTCAGTTTCCTAAGCAGAGTTGAACTAGATATGGCCCGTGTGTGTAGGAAGCACAGTTCTTTTTTTCTGAGCAATCTCACTGTTTTGGCCCTATAGGAAACACAGTAGAGTAGAAGAGTGCTCTTTTCTCAAAAGCAGAGTGTGTTTCTTGTAAGGCGAGCTAGCTTTTGTTTCCCAGTCCTAAATGGAGTTGAATCACATGCAGTTTCTGGTCCTACAAGCAAGAGTTGTTTTCTGGTAAGAAGAGTCACTATTGCGCTCCCATTGCCATACACAGTGCAAAGAGCACTCGGGTCTGCTCCCAGCAAGTACAGTGTATTGGACTGAAGATGATCTACTGTTCTTGTCAGTTTCCTAAGCAGAGTTGAACTAGATATGGCCCGTGTGTGTAGGAAGCACAGTTCTTTTGTTCTGAGCAAGCTCACTGTTCGGACCCCATAGGAAACACAGTAGAATAGAAGAGTGCTCTTTTCTCAAAAGCAGAGTGTGTTTCTTGTAAGGCGAGCTAGCGTTTGTTTCCCAGTCCAAAATGGAGTTGAATCACATGCAGTTTCTGGTCCTACGAGCAAGGGATGTATTCTGGTAAGAAAGTCACTATTGTGCTCCCTTTGCGATAAACAGTGCAAATAGAACTCACTTCTGTTCAAGCAAGTACAGTGTATTGGACTGAAGAGGAGCTACTGTTCTTGTCAGTTTCCTAAGCAGAGTTGAACTAGATATGGCTCGTGTGTGTAGGAAGCAGAGTTCTTTTGTTCTGAGCAAGCTCACTGTTCTGGCCCTATAGGAAACACAGAAGAGTAGAAGAGTGCTCTTTTCTCAAAAGCAGAGTGTGTTTTTGTAAGGTGAGCTAGAGTTTGTTTCCCAGTCCTAAATGGAGTTGAATCACATGCAGTTTCTGGTCCTACGCGCAAGAGTTGTTTTCTGGCAAGAAGAGTCACTATTGTGCTACCATTGCCATACTCAGTGCAAATAGCAGTCGCGTCTGTTCCCAGCAATTACAGTGTATTGGACAGAAGAGGAGCTACTGTTCTTGTCAGTTTCCTAAGCAGAGTTGAACTAGATATGGCCCGGATGTGTGAAGCACAGTTCTTTTGTTCTGAGCAAGCTCAATTTTCGGACCCCACAGTAAACACAGTAGAAGAGAAGAGTGCTCTTTTCTCAAAAGCAGAGTGTTTTTCTTGTAAGGCTAGCTAGTGTTTGTTTCCGAGTCAGAAACGGAGTTGAATCCCATGCAGTTTCTGGTCCTACAAGCAAGAGTTGTTTTCTGGTAAGAAGAGTCACTATTTCGCTCCCATTGTCATACACAGGGCAAATAGCACTCGCGTCTGTTCCCAGCATGTACAGTGTATTGGACTGAAGATGATCTACTGTTCTTGTCAGTTTCCTAAGCAGAGTTGAACTAGATATGGCCCGTGTGTGTAGGAAGCACAGTTCTTTTGTTCTGAGCAAGCTCACTGTTCGGACCCCATAGGAAACACAGTAGAATAGAAGAGTGCTCTTTTCTCCAAAGAAGAGTGTGTTTCTTGTAAGGCGAGGTAGCGTTTGTTTCCCAGTCCAAAATGGAGTTGAATCACATGCAGTTTCTGGTCCTACGAGCAAGGGATGTATTCTGGTAAGGAAAGTCACTATTGTGCTCCCTTTGCGATAAACAGTGCAAATAGCACTCACGTCTGTTCCCAGCAAGTACAGTGTATTGGACTGAAGAGGAGCTACTGTTCTTGTCAGTTTCCTAAGCAGAGTTGAACTAGATATGGCTCGTGTGTGTAGGAAGCACAGTTCTTTTGTTCTGAGCAAGCTCACTGTTCTGGCCCTGTAGGAAACACAGTAGATTAGAAGAGTGCTCCTTTCTCAAAAGCAGAATGTTTTTCTTGTAAGGCGAGCTAGCGTTTGTTTCCCAGTCCTAAATGGAGTTCAATCACATGCAGTTTCTGGTCTTACGAGCAAGAGTTGTTTTCTGGTAAGAAGAGTCACTGTTGCGCTCCCATTGTCATACACAGGGCAAATAGCACTGGCGTCTGTTCCCAGCATGTAGAGTGTATTGGACTGAAGACGATCTACTGTTCTTGTCAGTTTCCTAAGCAGAGTTGAACTAGATATGGCCCGTGTGTGTAGGAAGCACAGTTCTTTTGTTCTCAGCAAGCTCACTATTCTGGCCAATAGGAAACACAGTAGAATAGAAGAGTGCTCTTTTCTCAAAAGCAGAGTGTGTTTCTTGTAAGGCGAGCTTGCATTTGTTTCCCAGTCCTAAATGGATTTGAATCACATGCAGTTTCTGGTCCTACGAGCAAGAGTTGTTTTCTGGAAAGAAAGTCACTATTGTGCTCCCTTTGCCATACACATTGCAAATAGCACTCGCGTCTGTTCCCAGCAAGTACAGTGTATTGGACTGAAGAGGAGCTACTGCTCTTGTCAGTTTCCTAACCAGAGTTGAACTAGATATGGCCCGTGTGTGTAGGAAACACAGTTCTTTTGCTCTGAGCAAGCTCACTGTTCAGACCCCATAGGAAACACAGTAGAATAGAAGAGTGCTCTTTTCTCAAAAGCAGAATGTGTTTCTTATAAGGCGAGCTAGCGTTTGTTTCCCAGTCCAAAATGGAGTTGAATCACATGCAGTTTCTGGTCCAACGAGCAAGGGATGTTTTCTGGAAAGGAAAGTCACTATTTTTCTCCCTTTGCCATAAACAGTGCAAATAGCACTCACGTCTGTTCCCAGCAAGTACAGTGTATTGGACTGAAGAGGAGCTACTGTTCTTGTCAGTTTCCTAAGCAGAGTTGAACTAGATATGGCCCGTGTGTGTAGGAAGCACAGTTCTTTTGTTCTGAGCAAGCTCACTGTTCTGGCCCTATAGGAAACACAGAAGAGTAGAAGAGTGCTCTTTTCTCAGAAGCAGAGTTTGTTTCTTGTAAGGCGAGCTAGCGTTTGTTTCCCAGTCCTAAATCGAGTTGAATCACATGCAGTTCCTGGTCTTAGGAGGAAAAGTTGTTTTCTGGTAAAAAGAGTCACTATTGTACTATCATTACCATACTCTGTGCAAGCTAACGTTTATTTCCCAGTCCTAAATGGAGTTGAATCACATGCAGTTTCTGATCCTAGGAGCAAGAATTGTTTTCTGTTAAGAAGAGTCACTATTGCCCTCCCATTGTCATACACAGGGCAAATAGCACTGGCGTCTTTTCCCAGCATGTACAGTGTATTAGACTGAAGAGGATCTACTGTTCTTGTCAGTTTCCTAAGCAGAGTTGAACTAGATATAGCCCGTGTGTGTAGGAAGCACAGTTCTTTTGTTCTGAGCAAGCTCACTGTTTTGGCCCTATAGGAAACAGTAGAGTAGAAGAGTGCTCTTTTCTCAAAAGCAGAGTGTGTTTCTTGTAAAGCGAGGGAGCTTTTTTTTCCCAGTCGTAAATGGAGTTGAATCACATGCAGTTTCTGGTCCTACGAGCAAGAGTTGTTTTCTGGTAAGAAGTGTCACTATTGTGCTCCCTTTGCCATACACAGGGCAAATAGCACTCGCGTCTGTTCCCAGCAAGTACAGTGTATTTTACTGAAGAGGAATTACTGTTCTTGTCAGCTCACTGTACTGGCCTATAGGAAACACAGTAGAGTAGAAGAGTGCTCTTTTCTCAAAAGCAGAGTGTGTTTCTTGTAAGGCAAGCTTGTGTTTGTTTCCCAGTCCTAAATGGAGTTGAATCACATGCAGTTTCTGGTCCTACAAGCAAGAGTTGTTTTCTGGAAAGGAAAGTCACTATTGTGTTCCCTTTGCTTACACAGTGCAAATAGCCCTCGCGTCTGTTCCCAGCAATTACAGTGTATTGGACTGAAGAGGATCTACTGTTCTTTTCAGTTTCCTAAGCAGAGTTGAACTAGATATGGCCCGTGTGTAGGAAGCACAGTTCTTTTGTTCTGAGCAAGCTCACTGTTTTGGCCCTATAGGAAACAGTAGAGTAGAAGAGTGCTCTTTTCTCAAAAGCAGAGTGTGTTTCTTGTAAAGCGAGGTAGCTTTTTTTTCCCAGTCGTAAATGGAGTTGAATCACAAGCAGTTTCTGGTCCTACGAGCAAGAGTTGTTTTCTGGTAAGCAGAGTCACTATTGTGCTCCCTTTGCCATACACAGGGCAAATAGCACTCGCGTCTGTTCCCAGCAAGTACAGTGTATTGGACTGAAGAGGATCTACTGTTCTTGTCAGTTTCCTAAGCAGAGTTGAACTAGATATGGCCCGTGTGTTTAGGAAGCACAGATCTTTTTTCTGAGCAAGCTCTCTGTTCGGACCCCATAGGAAACACAGTAGAATAGAAGAGTGCTCTTTTCTCAAAAGCAGAGTGTGTTTTTTGTAAAGCGAGCTAGCCTTTGTTTCCAGTCCTAAATGGAGTTGAATCACATGCAGTTTTTGGTCCTATGAGCAAGGGATGTTTTCGGGTAAGGAAACTCACTATTGTGCTCCCTTGCCATAAACAGTGCAAATAGCACTCGCGTCTGTTCCCAGCAAGTACAGTGTATTGGACTGAAGAGGAGCTACTGTTCTTGTCAGTTTCCTAAGCAGAGTTGAACTAGATATGGCCCGTGTGTGTAGGAAGCACAGTTCTTTTGTTCTGAGCAAGCTCACTGTAATGGTCCTATAGGAAACACAGAAGAGTAGAAGAGTGCTCTTTTCTCAGAAGCAGAGTGTGTTTCTTGTAAGGCAAGCTAGTGTTTGTTTCCCAGTCCTAAATGGAGTTGAATCACATGCAGTTTCTGGTCCTACGAGCAAGGGTTGTTTTCTGGTAAGAAGAGTCACTATTGTGCTGCCATTGCCATACACAGTGCAAATAGCACTCGCGTCTGTTCCCAGCAAGTACAGTGTATTGGTCAGAAGAGGAGCTACTGTTCTTGTCAGTTTCCTAAGCAAAGTTGAACTAGATATGGCCCGTGTGTGAAGGAAGTACAGTTCTTTCCTTCTGAGCAAGCTCACTCTTTGGCCCTATAGGAAACTCAGTAGAGTAGAAGAGTGCTCTTTTCTCAAAAGGAGAATGTATTTCTTGTAAGGCGAGCTAGCGTTTTTTCCCAGTCCTAAATGTAGTTGAATCACATGCCTTTTCTGGTCCTACGTGCAAGAGTTTTTTTTCTGGTAAGAAGAGTCACTATTGTGCTCCTATTGCCATACACAGTGCAAACAACACTCGCTACTGTTCTTTGCAAGTACAGTGTATTGGACAGAAGAGGAGCTACTGTTCTTGTCAGTTTCCTAAGCAGAGTTGAACTAGATATGGCCCGTGTGTAGGAAGCACAGTTCTTTTGTTCTGAGCAAGCTCACTCTTCTGGCCTATAGGAAACACAGTAAAGTAGAACAGTGCTCTTTTCTCAAAAGCAGAGTGTGTTTCTTGTAATGCGAGCTTGTGTTTGTTTCCCAGTCCTAAATGGAGTTGAATCACATGCAGTTTCTGGTCCTACAAGCAAGAGTTGTTTTCTGGAAAGGAAAGTCACTATTGTGTTCCCTTTGCCATACACAGTGCAAATAGCACTCGCGTTTGTTCCCAGCAATTACAGTGTATTGGACTGAGAGGAGCTACTGCTCTGTCAGTTTCCTAAGCAGAGTTGAACTAGATATAGCCCGTGTGTAGGAAGCACAGTTCTTTGGTTCTGAGCAAGCTCACTGTTCGGACCCCATAGGAAACACAGTAGAATAGAAGAGGGCTCTTTTCTCAAAAGCAGAGTGTGTTTCTTGTAAGGCGAGCTAGCGTTTGTTTCCCAGTCCTAAATGGAGTTGAATCACATACAGTTTCTGGTCCTACGAGCAAGAGTTGTTTTCTGGTAAGAAGAGTCACTATTATGCTCCCATTGTCATATACAGGGCAAATAGCACTGGCGTCTGTTCCCAGCGTGTACAGTGTATTGGACTGAAGATGATCTACTGTTCTTGTCAGTTTCCTAAGCAGAGTTGAACTAGATATGGCCCGTGTGTTTAGGAAGCACAGATCTTTTTTTCTGAGCAAGCTCACTGTTCGGACCCCATAGGAAACACAGTAGAATAGAAGAGTGCTCTTTTCTCAAAAGCAGAGTGTGTTTCTTGTAAAGCGAGCTAGCCTTTGTTTCCAGTCCTAAATGGAGTTGAATCACATGCAGTTTTTGGTCCTATGAGCAAGGGATGTTTTCGGGTAAGGAAACTCACTATTGTGCTCCCTTGCCATAAACAGTGCAAATAGCACTCGCGTCTGTTCCCAGCAAGTACAGTGTATTGGACTGAAGTGGAGCTACTGTTCTTGTCAGTTTCCTAAGCAGAGTTGAACTAGATATGGCCCGTGTGTGTAGGAAGCACAGTTCTTTTGTTCTGAGCAAGCTCACTGTAATGGTCCTATAGGAAACACAGAAGAGTAGAAGAGTGCTCTTTTCTCAGAAGCAGAGTGTGTTTCTTGTAAGGCAAGCTAGTGTTTGTTTCCCAGTCCTAAATGGAGTTGAATCACATGCAGTTTCTGGTCCTACGAGCAAGGGTTGTTTTCTGGTAAGAAGAGTCACTATTGTGCTGCCATTGCCATACACAGTGCAAATAGCACTCGCGTCTGTTCCCAGCAAGTACAGTGTATTGGTCAGAAGAGGAGCTACTGTTCTTGTCAGTTTCCTAAGCAAAGTTGAACTAGATATGGCCCGTGTGTGAAGGAAGTACAGTTCTTTCCTTCTGAGCAAGCTCACTCTTTGGCCCTATAGGAAACTCAGTAGAGTAGAAGAGTGCTCTTTTCTCAAAAGCAGAATGTATTTCTTGTAAGGCGAGCTAGCGTTTTTTCCCAGTCCTAAATGGAGTTGAATCACATGCAGTTTCTGGTCCTACGTGCAAGAGTTTTTTTTTCTGGTAAGAAGAGTCACTATTGTGCTCCTATTGCCATACACAGTGCAAACAACACTCGCTACTGTTCTTTGCAAGTACAGTGTATTGGACAGAAGAGGAGCTACTGTTCTTGTCAGTTTCCTAAGCAGAGTTGAACTAGATATGGCCCGTGTGTAGGAAGCACAGTTCTTTTGTTCTGAGCAAGCTCACTCTTCTGGCCTATAGGAAACACAGTAAAGTAGAACAGTGCTCTTTTCTCAAAAGCAGAGTGTGTTTCTTGTAATGCGAGCTTGTGTTTGTTTCCCAGTCCTAAATGGAGTTGAATCACATGCAGTTTCTGGTCCTACAAGCAAGAGTTGTTTTCTGGAAAGGAAAGTCACTATTGTGTTCCCTTTGCCATACACAGTGCAAATAGCACTCGCGTTTGTTCCCAGCAATTACAGTGTATTGGACTGAGAGGAGCTACTGCTCTTGTCAGTTTCCTAAGCAGAGTTGAACTAGATATAGCCCGTGTGTAGGAAGCACAGTTCTTTGGTTCTGAGCAAGCTCACTGTTCGGACCCCATAGGAAACACAGTAGAATAGAAGAGGGCTCTTTTCTCAAAAGCAGAGTGTGTTTCTTGTAAGGCGAGCTAGCGTTTGTTTCCCAGTCCTAAATGGAGTTGAATCACATACAGTTTCTGGTCCTACGAGCAAGAGTTGTTTTCTGGTAAGAAGAGTCACTATTATGCTCCCATTGTCATATACAGGGCAAATAGCACTGGCGTCTGTTCCCAGCGTGTACAGTGTATTGTACTGAAGATGATCTACTGTTCTTGTCAGTTTCCTAAGCAGAGTTGAACTCGATATGGCCCGTGTGTAGGAAGCACAGTTCTTTTGTTCTGAGCGAGCTCACTGTTCGGACCCCATAGGAAACACAGTACAAAAGAAGAGTGCTCTTTTCTCAAAAGCAGAGTGTGTTTCTTGTAAGGCGAGCTAGCGTTTGTTTCCCAGTCCAAAATCGAGTTGAATCACATGCAGTTTCTGGTCCTACAAGCAAGGGATGTTTTCTGGTAAGGAAAGTCACTATTGTGCTCCCTTTGCTATAAACAGTGCAAATAGCACTCGCGTCTCAGCAATTACAGTGTATTGGACTGCAGAGGAGCTACTGTTCTTGTCAGTTTCCTAAGCAGAGTTGAACTAGACATGGCCCGTGTGTGTAGGAAGCACAGTTCTTTTGTTCTGAGCAAGCTCAATTTTCGGACCAAATAGTAAACGCAGTAGAGTAGAAGAGTGCTCTTTTCTCAAAAGCAGAGTGTGTTTTTGTATGGCTAGCTAGTGTTTGTTTCCCAGTTCTAAATGGAGTTGAATCACATGCAGTTTTTGGTCCTGTGAGAAAGGGATGTTTTCTGGTAAGGAAAGTCACTATTGTGCTCCCTTTGCCATACACAGTGCAAATAGCACTCGCGTCTGTTCCCAGCAAGTACAGTGTATTCGACAGAAGAGGAGCTACTGTTCTTGTCAGTTTCCTAAGGAGAGTTGAACTAGATATGGCCCGTGTGTGTGAAGCACAGTTCTTTTGTTGTGAGCAACCTCAATTTTGGGACGCAATAGTAAACACAGTAGAATAGAAGAGTGCTCTTTTCTCAAAAGCAGAGTGTGTTTCTTGTAAGGCTAGCTAGTGTTTGTTTCCCAGTCAGAAACGGAGTTGAATCCCATGCAGTTTCTGGTCCTACGAGCAAGAGTTGTTTTCTGGTAAGAAGAGTCACTATTTCGCTCCCATTGCCATACACAGGGCAAATAGCACTCGCGTCTGCTCCCAGCAAGTACAGTGTATTGGACTGAAGAGGAGATACTGTTCTTGTCAGTTTCCTAAGCAGAGTTGAACTAGATATAGCCCGTGTGTGTAGAAAGCACAGTTCATTTGTTCTGAGCAAGCTCACTGTTCTGGCCCTGTAGGAAACACAGTAGAGTAGAAGAGTGCTCTTTTCTCAAAAGCAGAGTGTGTTTCTTGTAAGGTTGAGCTAGCGTTTGTTTCCCAGTCCGAAGTGGAGTAGAATCACATGCAGTTTCTGGTCCTACAAACAAGGGATGTTTTCTGGTAAGGAAAGTCACTATTGTGCTCCCTTTGTCATAAACAGTGCAAATAGCACTCGAATCTGTTCCCAGCAAGTACAGTGTATTGGACTGAAGAGGAGCTACTGTTCTTGTCAGTTTCCTAAGCAGAGTTGAACTAGATATGGCCCGTGTGTAGGAAGCACAGTTCTTTTGTTCTGAGCAAGCTCACTCTTCTGGCCTACAGGAAACACAGTAAAGTAGAACAGTGCTCTTTTCTCAAAAGCAGAGTGTGTTTCTTGTAATGCGACCTTGTGTTTGTTTCCCAGTCCTAAATGGAGTTGAATCACATGCAGTTCCTGGTCCTACAAGCAAGAGTTGTTTTCTGGAAAGGAAAGTCACTGTTGTGTTCCCTTTGCCATACACAGTGCAAATAGCACTCGCGTTTGTTCCCAGCAATTACAGTGTATTGGACTGAGAGGAGCTACTGCTCTTGTCAGTTTCCTAAGCAGAGTTGAACTAGATATAGCCCGTGTGTAGGAAGCACAGTTCTTTTGTTCTGAGCAAGCTCACTGTTCGGACCCCATAGGAAACACAGTAGAATAGAAGAGGGCTCTTTTCTCAAAAGCAGAGTGTGTTTCTTGTAAGGCGAGCTAGCGTTTGTTTCCCAGTCCTAAATGGAGTTGAATCACATACAGTTTCTGGTCCTACGAGCAAGAGTTGTTTTCTGGTAAGAAGAGTCACTATTATGCTCCCATTGTCATATACAGGGCAAATAGCACTGGCGTCTGTTCCCAGCATGTACAGTGTATTGGACTGAAGATGATCTACTGTTCTTGTCAGTTTCCTAAGCAGAGTTGAACTAGATATGGCCCGTGTGTAGGAAGCACAGTTCTTTTGTTCTGAGCGAGCTCACTGTTCGGACCCCATAGGAAACACAGTACAAAAGAAGAGTGCTCTTTTCTCAAAAGCAGAGTGTGTTTCTTGTTAGGCGAGCTAGCCTTTGTTTCCCAGTCCAAAATCGAGTTGAATCACATGCAGTTTCTGGTCCTACAAGCAAGGGATGTTTTCTGGTAAGGAAAGTCACTATTGTACTCCCTTTGCTATAAACAGTGCAAATAGCACCCGCGTCTGTTCCCAGCAATTACAGTTTATTGGACTGAAGAGGAGCTACTGTTCTTGTCAGTTTCCTAAGCAGAGTTGAACTAGACATGGCCCGTGTGTGTAGGAAGCATAGTTCTTTTGTTCTGAGCAAGCTCAATTTTCGGACCAAATAGTAAACACAGTAGAGTAGAAGAGTGCTCTTTTCTCAAAAGCAGAGTGTGTTTTTGTAAGGCTAGCTAGTGTTTGTTTCCCAGGTCTAAATGGAGTTGAATCACATGCAGTTTTTGGCCCTGTGACAAAGGGATGTTTTCTGGTAAGGAAAGTCACTATTGTGCTCCCTTTGCCATACACAGTGCAAATAGCACTCGCGTCTGTTCCCAGCAAGTACAGTGTATTCGACAGAAGAGGAGCTACTGTTCTTGTCAGTTTCCTAAGGAGAGTTGAACTAGATATGGCCCGTGTGTGTGAAGCACAGTTCTTTTGTTGTGAGCAACCTCAATTTTGGGACGCAATAGTAAACACAGTAGAATAGAAGAGTGCTCTTTTCTCAAAAGCAGAGTGTGTTTCTTGTAAGGCTAGCTAGTGTTTGTTTCCCAGTCAGAAACGGAGTTGAATCCCATGCAGTTTCTGGTCCTACGAGCAAGAGTTGTTTTCTGGTAAGAAGAGTCACTATTTCGCTCCCATTGCCATACACAGGGCAAATAGCACTCGCGTCTGCTCCCAGCAAGTACAGTGTATTGGACTGAAGAGGAGATACTGTTCTTGTCAGTTTCCTAAGCAGAGTTGAACTAGATATAGCCCGTGTGTGTAGAAAGCACAGTTCTTTTGTTCTGAGCAAGCTCACTGTTCTGGCCCTGTAGGAAACACAGTAGAGTAGAAGAGTGCTCTTTTCTCAAAAGCAGAGTGTGTTTCTTGTAAGGTTGAGCTAGCGTTTGTTTCCCAGTCCGAAGTGGAGTTGAATCACATGCAGTTTCTGGTCCTACAAACAAGGGATGTTTTCTGGTAAGGAAAGTCACTATTGTGCTCCCTTTGTCATAAACAGTGCAAATAGCACTCGTGTCTGTTCCCAGCAAGTACAGTGTATTGGACTGAAGAAGAGCTACTGTTCTTGTCAGTTTCCTAAGCAGAGTTGAACGAGATATGGCCCGTGTGTGTAGGAAGCACAGTTCTTTTTTTCTGAGCAAGCTCACTGTTCTGGTCCTATAGGAAACACAGAAGAGTAGAAGAGTGCTCTTTTCTCAAAAGCAGAGTGTGTTTCTTGTAAGGCAAGGTAGCATTTGTTTCCCAGTCCTAAATGGAGTTGAATTACATGCAGTTTCTTGTCCTATGAGCAAGAGTTGTTTTCTGGTAAAAAGAGTCACTATTGCGCTCCTATTGCCATACAAAGTGCAAACAACACTCGCTACTGTTCTTTGCAAGTTCAGTGTATTGGACAGAAGAGGAGCTACTGTTCTTGTCAGTATCCTAAGCAGAGTTTAACTAGATATGGCCCGTGTGTGTAGGAAGCACAGTTCTTTTGTACTGAGCAAGCTCACTGTTCGGACCCCATAGGAAACACAGTATAATAGAACAGTGCTCTTTTCTCAAAATCAGAGTGTGTTTCTTGTAAGGCGAGCTAGCGTTTGTTTTCCAGTCCTAAATGGAGTTGAATCACATGCAGTTTCTGATCCTAGGAGAAAGAGTTGTTTTCTGGTAAGAAGAGTCACTATTGCGCTCCCATTGTCATACACAGGGCAAATAGCACTGGCGTCTGTTCCCAGCATGTACAGTGTATTGGACTGAAGAGGATCTACTGTTATTGTCAGTTTCCTAAGCAGAGTTGAACTAGATATGGCCCGTGTGTGTAGGAAGCACAGTTCTTTTGTTCTGAGCAAGCTCACTGTTTTGGCCCTAAAGGAAACACAGTAGAGTAGAAGAGTGCTCTTTTTTCAAAAGCAGAGTGTGTTTCTTGTAAGGCGAGCTAGCTTTTGTTTCCCAGTCCTAAATGTAGTTGAATCATATGCAGTTTCTGGTCCTACAAGCAAGAGTTGGTTTCTAGTTAGAAGAGTCACTATTTCGCTCCCATTGCCACACACAGGGCAAATAGGACTCGCGTCTGTTTCAATATGTACGGTGTATTGGACTGAAGAGGATCTACTGTTCTTGTCAGTCTCCTAAGCAAAGTTGAACTAGATATGGCCCGTGTGTGTAGGAAGTACACTTCTTTTGTTCTGAGCAAGCTCACTCTTCTGGCCTTATAGGAAACTCAGTAGAGTAGAAGAGTGCTCTTTTCTCAAAAGCAGAATGTATTTCTTGTAAGGCGAGCTAGCGTTTTTTTCCCAGTCCTAAATGGAGCTGAATCAAATGCAGTTTCTGGTCCTATGAGCAAGAGTTGTTCTATGGTAAGAAGAGTCACTATTGCGCTCCCATTGTCATACACAGGGCAAATAGCACTTTCATCTGTTCCCAGCATGTAAAGTGTATTGGACTGAAGAGGATCTACTGTTCTTGTCAGTTTCCTAAGCAGAGTTGAACTAGATATGGCCCATGTGTGTAGGAAGCACAGTTCTTTTGTTCTGAGCAAGCTCACTCTTCTGGCCTATAGGAAACACAGTAGAGTAGAAGAGTGCTCTTTTCTCAAAAGCAGAGTGTGTTTCTTGTAAGGCGAGCTTGCGTTTGTTTCCCAGTCCTAAATGGAGTTGAATCACATGCAGTTTCTGGTCCTACAAGCAAGAGTTGTTTTCTGGAAAGGAAAGTCACTATTGTGTTCCCTTTGCCATACACAGGGCAAATAGCACTCGCGTATGTTCCCAGCAATTACAGTGTATTGGACTGAAGAGGATCTACTGTTCTTGTCAGTTTCCTAAGCAGAGTTGAACTAGATATGGCCCGTGTGTTTAGGAAGCACAGATCTTTGTTCTGAGCAAGCTAACTGTTCGGACCCCATAGGAAACACAGTAGAATAGAAGAGTGCTCTTTTCTCAAAAGCAGAGTGTGTTTCTTGTAAAGCGAGCTAGCCTTTGTTTCCCAGTCCTAAATGGAGTTGAATCACATGCAGTTTCTGGTCCTATGAGCAAGGGATGTTTTCGGGTAAGGAAACTCACTATTGTGCTCCCTTGCCATAAACAGTGCAAATTGCACTCGCGTCTGTTCCCAGCAAGTACTGTGTATTGGACTGAAGAGGAGCTACTGTTCTTTTCAGTTTCCTAAGCAGAGTTGAACTAGATATGGCCCGTGTGTGTAGGAAGCACAGTTCTTTTGTTCTGAGCAAGCTCACTGTTCTGGTCCTATAGGAAACACAGTAGAGTAGATGAGTGCTCTTTTCTTAGAAGCAGAGTGTGTTTCTTGTAAGGCAAGCTAGTGTTTGTTTCCCAGTCCTAAATGGAGTTGAATCACATGCAGTTTCTGGTCCTACGAGCAAGGGTTGTTTTCTGGTAAGAAGAGTAACTATTGTGCTACCATTGCCATACACAGTGCAAATAGCTCTCGCGTCTGTTCCCAGCAAGTACAGTGTATTGGACAGAAGAGGAGCTACTGTTATTGTCAGTTTCCTAAGCAAAGTTGAACTAGATATGGCCCGTGTGTGTAGGAAGTACACTTCTTTTCTTCTGAGCAAGCTCACTCTTTGGCCCTATAGGAAACTCAGTAGAGTAGAAGAGTGCTCTTTTCTCAAAAGCAGAATGTATTTCTTGTAAGGCGAGCTAGCGTTTTTTCCCAGTCCTAAATGGAGTTGAATCACATGCAGTTTCTGGTCCTATGAGCAAGAATTTTTTTCTGGTAAGAAGAGTCACTATTGCGCTCCTATTGCCATACACAGTGTAAACAACACTCACTACTGTTCTTTGCAAATACAGTGTATTGGACAGAAGAGGAGCTACTGTTCTTGTCAGTTTCCTACGCAGAGTTGAACTAGATATGGCCCGTGTGTGTAGGAAGCACAGTTCTATTCTTCTGAGCAAGCTCACTCTTCTGGCCTATAGGAAACACAGTAAAGTAGAACAGTGTTCTTTTCTCAAAAGCAGAGTGTGTTTCTTGTAAGGCGAGCTTGCGTTTGTTTCCCAGTCCTAAATGGAGTTGAATCACATGCAGTTTCTGGTCCTACAAGCAAGAGTTGTTTACTGGAAAGGAAAGTCACTATTGTGTTCTCTTTGCCATACACAGTGCAAATAGCACTCGCGTTTGTTCCCAGCAATTACAGTGTATTGGACTGAAGAGGAGCTACTGCTCTTGTCAGTTTCCTAAGCAGAGTTGAACTAGATATAGCCCGTGTGTAGGAAGCACAGTTCTTTGGTTCTGAGCAAGCTCACTGTTCGGACCCCATAGGAAACACAGTAGAATAGAAGAGGGCTCTTTTCTCAAAAGCAGAGTGTGTTTCTTGTAAGGCGAGCTAGCTTTTGTTTCCCAGTCCTAAATGGAGTTGAATCACATACAGTTTCTGGTCCTACGAGCAAGAGTTGTTTTCTGGTAAGAAGAGTAACTATTATGCTCCCATTGTCATATACAGGGCAAATAGCACTGGC
Source organism: Peromyscus eremicus (assembly GCF_949786415.1). Lineage (NCBI taxonomy): Eukaryota > Metazoa > Chordata > Mammalia > Rodentia > Cricetidae > Peromyscus > Peromyscus eremicus. Next base: position 42,669 of record NW_026735169.1, read on the forward strand.
GTCTGTTCCCAGCATGTACAGTGTATTGGACTGAAGATGATCTACTGTTCTTGTCAGTTTCCTAAGCAGAGTTGAACTAGATATGGCCCATGTGTGTAGAAAGCACAGTTCTTTTGTTCTGAGCGAGCTCACTGTTCGGACCCCATAGGAAACACAGTACAAAAGAAGAGTGTTCTTTTCTCAAAAGCAGAGTGTGTTTCTTGTAAGGCGAGCTAGCGTTTGTTTCCCAGTCCAAAATCGAGTTGAATCACTTGCAGTTTCTGGTCCTACAAGCAAGGGATGTTTTCTGGTAAGGAAAGTCACTATTGTGCTCACTTTGCTATAAACAGTGCAAATAGCACTCGCGTCTGTTCCCAGCAATTACAGTGTATTGGACTGCAGAGGAGCTACTGTTCTTGTCAGTTTCCTAAGCAGAGTTGAACTAGACATGGCCCGTGTGTGTAGGAAGCACAGTTCTTTTGTTCTGAGCAAGCTCAATTTTCGGACCAAATAGTAAACGCAGTAGAGTAGAAGAGTGCTCTTTTCTCAAAAGCAGAGTGTGTTTTTGTAAGGCTAGCTAGTGTTTGTTTCCCAGGTCTAAATGGAGTTGAATCACATGCAGTTTTTGGTCCTGTGAGAAAGGGATGTTTTCTGGTAAGGAAAGTCACTATTGTGCTCCCTTTGCCATACACAGTGCAAATAGCACTCGCGTCTGTTCCCAGCAAGTACAGTGTATTCGACAGAAGATGAGCTACTGTTCTTGTCAGTTTCCTAAGGAGAGTTGAACTAGATATGGCCCGTGTGTGTGAAGCACAGTTCTTTTGTTGTGAGCAACCTCAATTTTGGGACGCAATAGTAAACACAGTAGAATAGAAGAGTGCTCTTTTCTCAAAAGCAGAGTGTGTTTCTTGTAAGGCTAGCTAGTGTTTGTTTCCCAGTCAGAAACGGAGTTGAATCCCATGCAGTTTCTGGTCCTACGAGCAAGAGTTGTTTTCTGGTAAGAAGAGTCACTATTTCGCTCCCATTGCCATACACAGGGCAAATAGCACTCGCGTCTGCTCCCAGCAAGTACAGTGTATTGGACTGAAGAGGAGATACTGTTCTTGTCAGTTTCCTAAGCAGAGTTGAACTAGATATAGCCCGTGTGTGTAGAAAGCACAGTTCATTTGTTCTGAGCAAGCTCACTGTTCTGGCCCTTTAGGAAACACAGTAGAGTAGAAGAGTGCTCTTTTCTCAAAAGCAGAGTGTGTTTCTTGTAAGGTTGAGCTAGCGTTTGTTTCCCAGTCCGAAGTGGAGTAGAATCACATGCAGTTTCTGGTCCTACAAACAAGGGATGTTTTCTGGTAAGGAAAGTCACTATTGTGCTCCCTTTGTCATAAACAGTGCAAATAGCACTCGTGTCTGTTCCCAGCAAGTACAGTGTATTGGACTGAAGAGGAGCTACTGTTCTTGTCAGTTTCCTGAGCAGAGTTGAATGAGATACGGCCCGTGTGTGTAGGAAGCACAGTTCTTTTGTTCTGAGCAAGCTCACTGTTCTGGTCCTATAGGAAACACAGAAGAGTAGAAGAGTGCTCTTTTCTCAAAAGCAGAGTGTGTTTCTTGTAAGGCGAGCTAGCATTTGTTTCCCAGTCCTAAATGGAGTTGAATTACATGCAGTTTCTTGTCCTATGAGCAAGAGTTGTTTTCTGGTAAGAAGAGTCACTATTGCGCTCCTATTGCCATATACAGTGCAAACAACACTCGCTACTGTTCTTTGCAAGTACAGTGTATTGGACAGAAGAGGAGCTACTGTTCTTGTCAGTTTCCTAAGCAGAGTTTAACTAGATATGGCCCGTGTGTGTAGGAAGCACAGTTCTTTTGTTCTGAGCAAGCTCACTGTTCGGACCCCATAGGAAACACAGTATAATAGAACAGTGCTCTTTTCTCAAAAGCAGAGTGTGTTTCTTGTAAGGCGAGCTAGCTTTTGTTTCCCTGTCCTAAATGTAGTTGAATCATATGCAGTTTCTGGTCCTACAAGCAAGAGTTGGTTTCTAGTAAGAAGAGTCACTATTTCGCTCCCATTGCCACACACAGGACAAATAGGACTCGCGTCTGTTTCAGGATGTACGGTGTATTGGACTGAAAAGGATCTACTGTTCTTGTCAGTCTCCTAAGCAAAGTTGAACTAGATATGGCCCGTGTGTGTAGGAAGTACACTTCTTTTGTTCTGAGCAAGCTCACTCTTCTGGCCCTGTAGGAAACTCAGTAGAGTAGAAGAGTGCTCTTTTCTCAAAAGCAGAATGTATTTCTTGTAAGGCGAGCTAGCGTTTTTTTCCCAGTCCTAAATGGAGTTGAATCACATGCAGTTTCTGGTCCTATGAGCAAGAGTTGTTCTATGGTAAGAAGAGTCACTATTGCGCTCCCATTGTCATACACAGGGCAAATAGCACTGGCGTCTGTTCCCAGCATGTAAAGTGTATTGGACTGAAGAGGATCTACTGTTCTTGTCAGTTTCCTAAGCAGAGTTGAACTAGATATGGCCCATGTGTGTAGGAAGCACAGTTCTTTTGTTCTGAGCAAGCTCACTCTTCTGGCCTATAGGAAACACAGTAGAGTAGAAGAGCGCTCTTTTCTCAAAAGCAGAGTGTGTTTCTTGTAAGGCGAGCTTGCATTTGTTTCCCAGTCCTAAATGGAGTTGAATCACATGCAGTTTCTGGTCCTACAAGCAAGAGTTGTTTTCTGGAAAGGAAAGTCACTATTGTGTTCCCTTTGCCATACACAGTGCAAATAGCCCTCGCATCTGTTCCCAGCAATTACAGTGTATTGGACTGAAGAGGAGCTACTGCTCTTGTCAGTTTCCTAAGCAGAGTTGAACTAGATATAGCCCATGTGTGTAGGAAGCACAGTTCTTTTGTTCTGAGCAAGCTCACTGTTCGGACCCCATAGGAAACACAGTAGAATAGAAGAGGGCACTTTTCTCAAAAGCAGAGTGTGTTTCTTGTAAGGCGAGCTTGCGTTTGTTTCCCAGTCCTAAATGGAGTTGAATCACATACAGTTTCTGGTCCTACGAGCAAGAGTTGTTTTCTGGTAAGAAGAGTCACTATTATGGTCCCATTGTCATATACAGGGCAAATAGCACTGGCGTCTGTTCCCAGAATCTACAGTGTATTGGACTGAAGATGATCTACTGTTCTTGTCAGTTTTCTAAGCAGAGTTGAACTAGATATGGCCCGTGTGTTTAGGAAGCACAGTTCTTTTGTTCTGAGCGAGCTCACTGTTCGGACCGCATAGGAAACACAGTACAAAAGAAGAGTGCTCTTTTCTCAAAAGCAGAGTGTGTTTCTTGTAAGGCGAGCTAGCGTTTGTTTCCCAGTCCAAAATCGAGTTGAATCACATGCAGTTTCTGGTCCTACAAGCAAGGGATGTGTTCTGGTAAGGAGAGTCACTATTGTGCTTCCTTTGCTATAAACAGTGTAAATAACACTCGCGTCTGTTCCCCGCATTTACAGTGTATTGGACTGAAGAGGAACTACTGTTCTTGTCAGTTTCCTAAGCAGAGTTGAACTAGACATGGCCCGTGTGTGTAGGAAGCACAGTTCTTTTGTTCTGAGCAAGCTCAATTTTCGGACCAAATAGTAAACACAGTAGAGTAGAAGAGTGCTCTTTTCTCAAAAGCAGAGTGTGTTTTTGTAAGGCTAGCTAGTGTTTGTTTCCCAGGTCTAAATGGAGTTGAATCACATGCAGATTTGGTCCTGTGAGAAAGGGATGTTTTCTGGTAAGGAAAGTCACTATTGTGCTCCCTTTGCCATACACAGTGCAAATAGCACTCGCGTCTGTTCCCAGCAAGTACAGTGTATTCGACAGAAGAGGAGCTACTGTTCTTGTCAGTTTCCTAAGGAGAGTTGAACTAGATATGGCCCGTGTGTGTGAAGCACAGTTCTTTTGTTGTGAGCAACCTCAATTTTGGGACACCATAGTAAACACAGTAGAATAGAAGGGTGCTCTTTTCTCAAAAGCAGAGTGTGTTTCTTGTAAGGCTAGCTAGTGTTTGTTTCCCAGTCAGAAACGGAGTTGAATCCCATGCAGTTTCTGGTCCTACGAGCAAGAGTTGTTTTCTGGTAAGAAGAGTCACTATGTCGCTCCATTGCCATACACAGGGCAAATAGCACTCGCGTCTGCTCCCAGCAAGTACAGTGTATTGGACTGAAGAGGAGATACTGTTCTTGTCAGTTTCCTAAGCAGAGTTGAACTAGATATAGCCCGTGTGTGTAGGAAGCACAGTTCTTTTGTTCTGAGCAAGCTCACTGTTCGGACCCCATAGGAAACACAGTAGAATAGAAGAGTGCTCTTTTCTCAAAAGCAGAGTGTGTTTCTCATAAGGCAAGCTAGCGTTTGTTTCCCAGTCCAAAATGGAGTTGAATCACATGCAGTTTCTGGTCCTACGAGCAAGGGATGTTTTCTGGTAAGGAAAGTCACTATTGTGCTCCCTTTGCCATAAACAGTGCAAATTGCACTCACATCTGTTCCCAGCAAGTACAGTGTATTGCACTGAAGAGGAGCTACTGTTCTTGTCAGTTTTTTAAGCAGAGTTGAATGAGATATGGCCCGTGTGTGTAGGAAGCACAGTTCTTTTGTTCTGAGCAAGCTCACTGTTTTGGTCCTATAGGAAACACAGAAGAGTAGAAGAGTGCTCTTTTCTCAAAAGCAGAGTGTATTTCTTGTAAGGTGAGCTAGCGTTTGTTTCCCAGTCCTAAATGGAGTTGAATTTGATGCAGTTTCTTGTCCTATGAGCAAGAGTTGTTTTCTGGTAAGAAGAGTCACTATTGCAATCCTATTGCCATACACAGTGCAAACAACACTCGCTACTGTTCTTTGCAAGTACAGTGTTTTGGACAGAAGAAGAGCTACTGTTCTTGTTAGTTTCCTAAGCAGAGTTGAACGAGGTATGGCCCATTTGTGTAGGAAGCACAGTTCTTTTGTTCTGAGCAAGCTCACTCATCAGACCCCATAGGAAACACAGTAGAGTAGAAGAGTGTTCTTTTATCAAAAGCAGAATGTGTTTCTTGTAAGGCGAGCTAGCGTTTGTTTCCCAGTCCTAAATGGAGTTGAATCACATGCAGTTTCTGATCCTAGTAGCAAGAATTGTTTTCTGGTAAGAAGAGTCACTATTGCCCTCCCATTGTCATACACAGGGCAAATAGCACTGGCGTCTGTTCCCAGCATGTACAGTGTATTGGACTGAAGAGGATCTACTGTTCTTGTCACTTTCCTAAGCAGAGTTGAACTGTTAATAGCCCGTGTGTGTAGGAAGCACAGTTCTTTTGTTCTGAGGAAGCTCACTGTCTTGGCCCTATAGGAAACACAGTAGAGTAGAAGAGTGCTCTTTTCTCAAAAGCAGAGTGTGTTTCTTGTAAGGCGAGCTAGCTTTTGTTTCCCAGTCCTACATGGAGTTGAATCACATGCAGTTTCTGCTCCTACGAGCAAGAGTTGTTTTCTGGTAAGAAGAGTCACTATTGTGCTCCCTTTGCTATACACATGGCAAATAGCACTCGCGTCTGTTCCCAGCAAGTACAGTGTATTGGACTGAAGAGGATCTACTGTTCTTGTCACTTTCCTAAGCAGAGTTGAACTAGATATGGCCAGTGTGTTTAGGAAGCACAGTTCTTTTGTTCTGAGCAAGCTAACTCTGTTGTCCTATAGGAAACACAGTAGAGTAGAAGAGTGCTCTTTTCTCAAAAGCAGAGTGTGTTTCTTGTAAAGCGAGCTAGTGTTTGTTTCCCAGTCCTCCATGGAGTTGAATCACATGCAGTTTCTGGTCCTACGAGCAAGGGATGTTTTCTGGTAAGAAAAGTCACTATTGTGCTCCCTTTGCGCTAAACTGTGCAAATAGCACTCGTGTCTGTTCCCAGCAAGTACAGTTTATTGGACTGAAGAGGAGCTACTGTTCTTGTCAGTTTCCTAAGCAGAGTTGAACTAGATATGGCCCGTTTGTGTATTAAGCACACTTCTTTTGTCCTGAGAAAGCTCACTGTTCTGGTCCTATAGGAAACACAGAAGAGTAGAAGAGTGCTCTTTTCTCAGAATCAGAGTGTGTTTCTTGTAATGCAAGCGAGTATTTGATTCCCAGTCCTACATGGAGTTGAATCACATGCAGTTTCTGGTCCTACGAGCAAGAGTTGTTTTCTGGTAAGAAGAGTCAATATTGTGCTACCATTGTCATACACAGTGCAAATAGCACTCTCGTCTGTTCCCAGCAAGTACAGTGTATTGGACAGAAGAGGAGCTACTGTTCTTGTCAGTTTCCTAAGCAGAGTTGAACTAGATATGGCCCGTGTGTGTGAAGCACAGTTCATTTGTTCTGAGCAAGCTCAATTTTCGGACACCATAGTAAACACAGTAGAGTAGAAGATTGCTCTTTCTCAAAAGCAGAGTGTGTTTCTTGTAAGGCTAGCTAGTGTTTATTTCCCAGTCAGAAATGGAGTTGAATCCCATGCAGTTTCTGGTCCTACGAGCAAGAGTTTTTTTCTGGAAAGTAAAGTCACTATTATGCTCCCCTTGCCATACACAGTGCAAATAGCACTCACGTCTGTCCCCAGCAAGTACAGTGTATTGGACTGAAGAGGAGCTACTGTTCTTTTCAGTTTCCTAAGCAGAATTGAACTAGATATGGCCCGTGTGTGTAGGAAGCACAGTTCTTTGTTCTGAGCAAGCTCACTGTTCGGACCCCATAGGAAACACAGTAGAATAGAAGAGTGTTCTTTTCTCAAAAGCAGAGTGTGTTTCTTATAAGGCGAGCTAGTGTTTGTTTCTCAGTCCTAAATGGAGTTGAATCACATGCAGTTTCTGATCATACGAGCAAGAGTTGTTTTCTGGTAAGAAGAGTCACTATTGCCCTCCATTGTCATACACAGGGCAAATAGCACTGGCGTCTGTTCCCAGCATGTACAGTGTATTGGACTGAAGATGATCTACTGTTCATGTCAGTTTCCTAAGCAGAGTTGAACTAGATATGGCCCATGTGTGTAGGAAGCACAGTTCTTTTGTTCTGAGCTAGCTCACTCTTCTGGCCTATAGAAACACAGTAGAGTAGAAGAGTGCTCTTTTCTCAAAAGCAGAGTGTGTTTCTTGTAAGAAGAGCTTGCATTTGTTTCCCAGTCCTAAATGGAGTTGAATCACATGCAGTTTCTGGTCATACGAGCAAGAGTTTTTTTCTGGAAAGGAAAGTCACTATTGTGTTCCCTTTGCCATGCACAGTGCAAATAGCCCTCGCGTCTGTTCCCAGCCAGTACAGTGTATTGGACTGAAGAGGATCTACTGTTCTTGTCAGTTTCCTAAGCAGAGCTGAACTAGATATGGCCCGTGTGTGTAGGAAGCACAGTTCTTTTGTTCTGAGCAAGCTCACTGTTTTGGTCCTATAGGAAACACAGAAGAGTAGAAGTGTGCTCTTTTCTCAACAGCGTAGTGTGTTTCTTGTAAGGTGAACTAGCGTTTTTTTCCCAGTTTTAAATGCAGTTGAATTACATGCAGTTTCTTGTCCTATGAGCAAGAGTTGTTTTCTGGTAAGAAGAGTCACTATTGTGCTCCCATTGCCATACACAGGGCAAAAAGGACTCGCGTCTGTTCCCAGGATGTACAGTGTATTGGACTGAAGAGGATCTACTGTTCTTGTCAGTTTCCTAAGCAAAGTTGAAGTAGATATGGCCCGTGTGTGTTAGAAGTACACTTCTTTTGTTCTGAGGAACCTCACTCTTCTGGCCCTATAGGAAACACAGTAGAGTAGAAGAGTGCTCTTTTCTCAAAAGCTAGTGTGTTTCTTGTAAGGCGAGCTAGCGTTTGTTTCCCAGTCCAAAATGGAGTTGAATCACATGCAGTTTCTGGTCCTACAAGCAAGGGATGTTTTCTGGTAAGGAAAGACACTATTGTGCTCCCTTTGCCATAAACAGTGCAAATTGCACTCACGTCTGTTCCCAGCAAGTACAGTGTATTGGACTGAAGAGGAGCTCCTGTTCTTGTCAGTTTTTAAGCAGAGTTGAATGAGATATGGCCCGTGTGTGTAGGAAGCACAGTTCTTTTGTTCTGAGCAAGCTCACTGTTTTGGTCCTATAGGAAACACAGAAGAGTAGAAGAGTGCTCTTTTCTCAAAAGCAGATGTGTTTCCTGTAAGGTGAGCTAGCGTTTGTTTCCCAGTCCTAAATGGAGTTGAATTAGATGCAGTTTCTTGTCCTATGAGCAAGAGTTGTTTTCTGGAAAGAAGAGTCACTATTGCGCTCCTATTGCCATACACAGTACAAACAACACTCGCTACTGTTCTTTGCAAGTTCAGTGTATTGGACAGAAGAGGAGCTCCTGTTCTTGTCAGTTTCCTAAGCAGAGTTGAACTAGATATGGCCCGTGTGTGTGAAGCACAGTTCTTTTGTTCTGAGCAAGCTCAATTTTCGGACCCCATAGGAAACACAGTAGAGTAGAAGAGTGCTCTTTTCTCAAAAGCAGAGTGTGTTCCTTGTAAGGCTAGCTAGTGTTTATTTCCCAGTCGGAAACGGAGTTGAATCCCATGCAGTTTCTGGTCCTACGAGCAAGAGTTGTTTTCTGGTAAGAAGAGCTACTATTGCGCTCCCATATTCATACACAGTGCAAATAGCCCTGGCGTCTGTTCCCAGCAAGTACAGTGTATTGGACTGAAGAGGATCTACTGTTCCTGTCAGTTTCATAAGCAGAGTTGAACTAGATATGGCCCCTGTGTAGGAAACACAGTTCTTTTGTTCTGAGCAAGCTCACTGTTCGGACCCCATAGGAAACACAGTAGAGTAGATGTGTTCCCTATTCTCAAAAGCAGAGCGTGTTTCTTGTAAGGCGAGCTGGCGTTTGTTTCCCATCCCTAAGTGGATTGAATCAAATGTAGTTTCAGGTCCTAAGAGCAAGAGTTGTTTCCTGGTAAGAAGAGTCACTATTGTGCAACCATTGCGGTACACAGTGCAAATAGCACTCGCGTCTGTTTCCCAGCAAGTACAGTGTATTGTACTGAAGAGGATCTACTGTTCTCGTCAGTATCCTAAGCAGAGTTGAACTAGATATGGCCCGTGTGTGTAGTAAGCACAGTTCTTTTGTTCTGAGCAAGCTCACTGTTCTGGTCCTATAGGAAACACAGTAGAGTAGAAGAGTGCTCTTTTCTCAAAAGCAGAGTGTGTTTCTTGTAAGGCGAGCTAGCGTTTGTTTCCCAGTCCTAAATGGAGTTGAATCACATTCAGTTTCTGGTCCTATGAGCAAGAGTTGTTTTGTGGTATGAAGAGTCACAATTGTTCTCCCACTGCCATACACAGTGCAAATAGTACTCGAGTATGTTCCCAGCAAGTACAGTGTATTGGACTGAAGAGGATCTACTGTTCTTGTCAGTTTCCTAAGTAGAATTGCACTAGATATGGCCGTGTGTGTAGGAAGCACAGTTCTTTTGTTCTGAGCAAGCTCACTGTTCTGGCGCTAAAGGAAACACAGTAGAGTAGAAGAGTGCTCTTTTCTCAAAATCAGAGTGTGTTTCTTGTAAGGCAAGCTAGCGTTTGTTTCCCAGTCCTAAATGGAGTTGAATCAAATGCAGTTTCTCTTCCTACGAGCAAGAGTTGTTTTCTGGTAAGAAGAGTCACTCTTGCGCTCCCATTGCCATACACAGTGCAAATAGCCCTGGGGTCTGTTCCCAGCATGTACAGTGTATTGCACTGAAGAGGATCTAATGTTCTTGTCAGATTGCTAAGCAGAGTTGAACCAGATATAGCCCGTGTGTGTAGGAAGCACAGTTCTTTTGTTCTGAGCAAGCTGACTGTTCGGACCCCATAGGAAACACAGTAGAGTAGAAGAGTGCTCTTTTCTCAAAAGCAGAGTGTGTTTCTTGTAATGCGAGCTAGCGTTTGTTTGCCAGTCCTAAATGGAGTTGAATCACATGCAGTTTCTGGTCCTACGAGCAAGAGTTGTTTTCTGTTAAGAAGAGTCACTATTGCGCTCCCATTGTCATACACAGGGCAAATAGCACTGGCATCTGTTTGCAGCATGTACACTGTATTGGACTGAAGATGATCTACAGTTCTTGTCAGTTTCCTAAGCAGAGTTGAACTAGGTATGGCCGTGTGTGTAGGAAGCACAGTTCTTTTGTTCTGAGCAAGCTCACTGTTCTGGCCATATAGGAAACACATTAGAGTAGAAGAGTGCTCTTTTATCAAAGCAGAGTGTGTTTCTTGTAAGGTGAGCTAGCGTTTGTTTCCCAGTCCTAAATGGAGTTGAATCCCATCCAATCTCTGGTCCTACGAGCAAGAGTTGTTTTCTGGTATCAAGAGTCACTATTGTGCTCCCATTGTCATACACAGGGCAAATAGCACTGGCGTCTGTTCCCAGCATGTACAGTGTATTGGACAGAAGAGGATCTACTGTTCTGTAGAAGAGTGCCCTTTTCTCAAAAGCAGAGTGTGTTTCTTGTAAGGCAAGTTAGCTTTTGTTTCTCAGTCCTAAATGGAGTTGAATCACATGCAGTTTCTGGTCCTACGAGCAAGAGTTGTTTTCTGGTAAGAAGAGTCACTAGTGTGCTCCCATTGTCATAAACAGGGCATATAGCACTGGCATCTGTTCCCAGCATGTACAGTGTATTGGACTTAAGAGGATCTACTGTTCTTGTCAGTTTCCTAAGCAGAATTGATCTAGATATGGCCCGTGTGTATAGGAAGCACAGTTCCTTTGTTTTGAGCAAGCTCACTGTTCTGGCCCTATAGGAAACACAGTAGAGTAGAAGAGTGCTCTTTTCTCAAAAGCAGAGTGTGTTTCTTGTAAGGCGAGCTAGCGTTTGTTTCCCAGTCCTAAATGTAGTTGAATCCCATGCAGTATTTCGTCCTATGAGCAAGAGTTGTTTTCTGGTAAGAAGAGTCACTATTGTGTTCCCATTGCCATACACAGTGCAAATAGCACTCGCGTCTGTTCCCAGGAAGTACAGTGTATTGGAATGAAAAGTAGCTACTGTTCTTGTCAGTTTCCTAAGCAGAGTTGAACTAGATATGGCCCGTGTGTGTAGGAAGCACAGTTATTTTGTTCTGAGCAAGCTCACTGTTCGGACCCCTTAGGAAACACATTAGAGTAGAAGAGTGCTCTTTTCTAAAAGCAGAGTTTGTTTCTTGTAAGGCGAGCTAGCGTTTGTTTCCCAGTCATACATGGAGTTGAGTCACATGCAGTTTCTGGTCCTACGAGCAAGAGTTGTTTTCTGGGAAGAAGAGTCACTATTGTGCTCCCATTGTCATAAAAATGGCAAATAGCACTGTCGTCTGTTCCAGCATGTACAGTGTATTGGACTGAAGAGGATCTACTGTTCTTGTCAGTTTCCTAAGTAGAATTGAACTCGATATGGCCGTGTGTGTAGGAAGCACAGTTCTTTTGTTCTGAGCAGGCTCACTGTTCTGGCCCTATAGGAAACACAGTAGAGTAGAAGAGTGCTCTTTTCTCAAAAGCAGAGTGTCTTTCTTGTAAGGCGAGCTAGCGTTTGTTTTCCAGTCCTAAATGGAGTTGAATCACATGCAGTTGTTGGTCCCACGAGCAAGAGTTGTTTTCTGGAAAGAAAGTCACTATTGTGCTCCCATTGCCCTGCACAGTGCAAAGAGCACTCGCGTCTGATCGCAGCAAGTACAGTGTATTGTACTGAAGAGGAGCTATTGTTCTTGTCAGTTTCCTAAGCAGAGTTGAACTAGATATGGCCCGTATGTGTGGGAAGCACAGTTCTTTTGTTCTGAGCAAGCTCAATGTTCGGACCCCATAGGAAACACAGTAGAGTAGAAGAGTGCTCTTTTCTCAAAATAAGAGTGTGTTTCTTGTAAGGCGCGCTAGCGTTTGTTTCCCAGTCATAAATGTAGTTGAATCCCATGCAGTTTTTCATCCTATGAGCAAGAGTTGTTTTCTGGTAAGAAGAGTCACTATTGCGCTCCCATTGCCATACACACTGCAAATAGCACTCGCGTCTGTTCCCAGCAAGTAATGTGTATTGGACTGAAGAGGAGCTACTGTTCTTGTCAGATTCCTAAGCAGAGTTGAACTAGATATGGCCCGTGTGTGTAGGAACCACAGTTCATTTGTTCTGAGCAAGCTCACTGTTTTGGCCCTATAGAAAACACAGTAGAGTAGAAGAGTGCTCTTTTCTCAAAAGCAGAGTGTGTTTCTTGTAATGCGAGCTAGCGTTTGTTTGCCAGTCCTAAATGGAGTTGAATCACATGCAGTTTCTGGTCCTACGAGCAAGAGTTGTTTTCTGTTAAGAAGAGTCACTATTGCGCTCCCATTGTCATACACTGGGCAAATAGCACTGGCGTCTGTTTGTAGCATGTACACTGTATTGGACTGAAGATGATCTACAGTTCTTGTCAGTTTCCTAAGCAGAGTTGAACTAGGTATGGCCGTGTGTGTAGGAAGCACAGTTCATTTGTTCTGAGCAAGCTCACTGTTCTGGCCATATAGGAAAAACATTAGAGTAGAAGAGTGCTCTTTTATCAAAGCAGAGTGTGTTTCTTGTAAGGTGAGCTAGCGTTTGTTTCCCAGTCCTAAATGGAGTTGAATCCCGTCCAGTCTCTGGTCCTACGAGCAAGAGTTGTTTTCTGGTATCAAGAGTCACTATTGTGCTCCCATTGTCATACACAGGGCAAATAGCACTGGCGTCTGTTCCCAGCATGTACAGTGTATTGGACAGAAGAGGATCTACTGTTCTGTAGAAGAGTGCCCTTTTCTCAAAAGCAGAGAGTGTTTCTTGTAAGGCGAGCTAGCGTTTGTTTCTCAGTCCTAAATGGAGTTGAATCTCATGCAGTTTCTGGTCCTACGAGCAAGAGTTGTTTTCTGGTAAGAAGAGTCACTAGTGCGCTCCCATTGTCATAAACAGGGCATATAGCACTGGCATCTGTTCCCAGCATGTACAGTGTATTGGACTTAAGAGGATCTACTGTTCTTGTCAGTTTCCTAAGCAGAATTGATCTAGATATGGCCCGTGTGTGTAGGAAGCACAGTTCCTTTGTTTTGAGCAAGCTCACTGTTCTGGCCCTATAGGAAACACAGTAGAGTAGAAGAGTGCTCTTTTCTCAAAAGCAGAGTGTGTTTCTTGTAAGGCGAGCTAGCGTTTGTTTCCCAGTCCTAAATGTAGTTGAATCCCATGCAGTATTTCGTCCTATGAGCAAGAGTTGTTTTCTGGTAAGAAGAGTCACTATTGTGTTCCCATTGCCATACACAGTGCAAATAGCACTCGCGTCTGTTCCCAGGAAGTACAGTGTATTGGAATGAAAAGGAGCTACTGTTCTTGTCAGTTTCCTAAGCAGAGTTTTAATAGATATGGCCGTCTGTGTAGGAAGCACAGTTCTTTTGTTCTGAGCAAGCTCACTGTTCAGACCCCATAGGAAACACATTAGAGTAGAAGAGTGCTCTTTTCTCAAAAGCAGAGCGTGTTTCTTGTAAGGCGAGCTAGCGTTTGTTTCCCATCCCTAAGTGGATTGAATCAAATGTAGTTTCAGGTCCTAAGAGCAAGAGTTGTTTCCTGGTAAGAAGAGTCACTATTGTGCAAACATTGCGGTACACAGTGCAAATAGCACTCGCGTCTGTTCCCAGCAAGTACAGTGTATTGGACTGAAGAAGAGCTACTGTTCTTGTCAGATTCCTAAGGAGAGTTGAACTAGATATGGCCCGTGTGTGTAGGAACCACAGTTCATTTGTTCTGAGCAAGCTCACTGTTTTGGCCCTATAGGAAACACAGTAGAGTAGAAGAGGGCTCTTTTCTCAAAAGCAGAGTGTGTTTCTTGTAATGCGAGCTAGCGTTTGTTTGCCAGTCCTAAATGGAGTTGAATCACATGCAGTTTCTGGTCCTACGAGCAAGAGTTGTTTTCTGTTAAGAAGAGTCACTATTGCGCTCCCATTGTCATACACAGGGCAAATAGCACTGGCGTCTGTTTGCAGCATGTACACTGTATTGGACTGAAGATGATCTACAGTTCTTGTCAGTTTCCTAAGCAGAGTTTTACTAGATATGGCCGTCTTTGTAGGAAGCACAGTTCTTTTGTTCTGAGCAAGCTCACTGTTGTGGCCCAATAGGAAAAACAGTATAGTGGAAGAGTTCTCTTTTCTCAAAAGCAGAGTGTGTTTCTTGTAAGGCGAGCTAGGTTTTGTTTCCCAGTCCTAAATGGAGTTGAATCACAGGCAGTTTCTGGTCCTACAAGCAAGAGTTGTTTTCTAGTAAGAAGAGTCACTTTTGTGCTCCCATTGTCATACACAGGGCAAATAGCACTGGCGTCTGTTCCCAGCATGTACAGTGTATTGGACTGAAGAGGATCTACTGTTCCTGTCAGTTTCCTAAGCAAAGTTGAACTAGATATGGCCCGTGTGTTGGAAGCACAGTTCTTTTGTTCTGAGCAAGCTCACTGTTCGGACCCCATAGGAAACACAGTAGAGTAGATGTGTTCCCTATACTCAAAAGCAGAGCATTTTTCTTGTAAGGCGAGCTAGCGTTTGTTTCCCATCCCTAAGTGGATTGAATCAAATGTAGTTTCATGTCCTAAGAGCAAGAGTTGTTTCTTGGTAAGAAGAGTCACTATTGTGCAACCATTGCGGTACACAGTGCAAATAGCACTCGCGTCTGTTCCCAGCAAGTACAGTGTATTGGACTGAAGAGGATCTACTGTTCTCGTCAGTATCCTAAGCAGAGTTGAACTAGATATGGCCCGTGTGTGCAGGAAGCACAGTTCTTTTGTTCTGAGCAAGCTCACTGTTCTGGTCCTATAGGAAACACAGTAGAGTAGAAGAGTGCTCTTTTCTCAAAAGCAGAGTGTGTTTATTGTAAGGCGAGCTAGCGTTTGTTTCCCAGTCCTAAATGGAGTTGAATCACATTCAGTTTCTGGTCCTATGAGCAAGAGTTGTTTTGTGGTATGAAGAGTCACAATTTTGCTCCCATTGCCATACACAGTGCAAATAGTACTCGAGTCTGTTCCCAGCAAGTACAGTGTATTGGACTGATGAGGATCTACTGTTCTTGTCAGTTTCCTAAGTAGAATTGAACTAGATATGGCCGTGTGTGTAGGAAGCACAGTTCTTTTGTTCTGAGCAAGCTCACTGTTCTGGCGCTAAAGGAAACACAGTAGAGTAGAAGAGTGCTCTTTTCTCAAAATCAGAGTTGTGTTTCTTGTAAGGCAAGCTAGCGTTTGTTTCCCAGTCCTAAATGGAGTTGAATCACATGCAGTTTCTCTTCCTACGAGCAAGAGTTGTTTTCTGGTAAGAAGAGTCACTCTTGCGCTCCCATTGCCATACACAGTACAAATAGCACTGGGGTCTGTTCCCAGCATGTACAGTGTATTGCACTGAAGAGGATCTAATGTTCTTGTCAGATTCCTCAGCAGAGTTGAACCAGATATAGCCCGTGTGTGTAGGAAGCACAGTTCTTTTGTTCTGAGCAAGCTGACTGTTCGGACCTCATAGGAAACACAGTAGAGTAGAAGAGTGCTCTTTTCTCAAAAGCAGAGTGTGTTTCTTGTAATGCGAGCTAGCATTTGTTTGCCAGTCCTAAATGGAGTTGAATCACATGCAGTTTCTGGTCCTACGAGCAAGAGTTGTTTTCTGTTAAGAAGACTCACTATTGTGCTCCCATTGTCATACACAGGGTAAATAGCACTGGCGTCTGTTTGCAGCATGTACACTGTATTGGACTGAAGATGATCTACAGTTCTTGTGAGTTTCCTAAGCAGAGTTGAACTAGGTATGGCCGTGTGTGTAGGAAGCACAGTTCTTTTGTTCTGAGCAAGCTCACTGTTCTGGCCATATAGGAAACACATTAGAGTAGAAGAGTGCTCTTTTATCAAAGCAGAGTGTGTTTCTTGTAAGGTGAGCTAGCGTTTGTTTCCCTGTCCTAAATGGAGTTGAATCCCATCCAGTCTCTGGTCCTATGAGCAAGAGTTGTTTTCTGGTATCAAGAGTCACTATTGTGCTCCCATTGTCATACACAGGGCAAATAGCACTGGCGTCTGTTCCCAGCATGTACAGTGTATTGGACAGAAGAGGATCTACTGTTCTTGTCAGTTTCCTAAGCAGAATTGAACTAGATATGGCCGTGTGTGTAGGAAGCACAGTTGTTTTGTTCTGAGCAAGCTCACTGTTCTGGCCCTATAGGAAACACAGTAGAGTAGAAGAGTGCTCTTTTCTCAAAAGCAGAGTGTGTTTCTTGTAAGGCGAGCTAGCGTTTGTTTTCCAGTCTTAAATGGAGTTGAATCACATGCAGTTGTTGGTCCCATGAGCAAGAGTTGTTTTCTGGTAAGGAAAGTCACTATTGTGCTCCCATTGCCGTGCACAGTGCAAAGAGCACTGGCGTCTGATCCCAGCAAGTACAGTGTATTGTACTGAAGAGGAGCTATTGCTCTTGTCAGTTTCCTAAGCAGAGTTGAACTAGATATGGCCAGTATGTGTAGGAAGCACAGTTCTTTTGTTCTGAGCAAGCTCAATGTTCGGACCCCATAGGAAACACAGTAGAGTAGAAGAGTGCTCTTTTCTCAAAATCAGAGTGTGTTTATTGTAAGGTGCGCTAGCGTTTGTTTCCCAGTCCTAAATGTAGTTGAATCCCATGCAGTTTTTCGTCCTATGAGCAAGAGTTGTTTTCTGGTAAGAAGAGTCACTATTGCGCTCCCATTGCCATACACACTGCAAATAGCACTCGCGTCTGTTCCCAGCAAGTAATGTGTATTGGACTGAAGAGGAGCTACTGTTCTTGTCAGATTCCTAAGCAGAGTTGAACTAGATATGGCCCGTGTGTGTAGGAACCACAGTTCGTTTGTTCTGAGCAAGCTCACTGTTTTGGCCCTATAGGAAACACAGTAGAGTAGAAGAGTGCTCTTTTCTCAAAAACAGAGTGTGTTTCTTGTAAGGCGAGCTAGCGTTTGTTTCCCAGTCCTAAATGGAGTTGAATCCCATGCAGTTTTTGGTCCCACGAGCAAGAGTTGTTTTCTGGTAAAGAAAGCCACTATTGCGCTCCCATTGTCATACACAGTGCAAATAGCACTCGCGTCTCTTCCCAGCAGGTACAGTGTATTGGAATGAAGAGGATCTACTGTTATTGTCAGTTTCCTAAGCAGAGTTGAACTAGATATGGCCGTGTGTGTAGGAACCACAGTTCTTTTGTTCTGAGCAAGCTCACTATTTTGGCCCTATATGAAACACAGTAGAGTAGAGGAGTGTTCTTTTCTCAAAAGCAGAGTGTGTTTCTTGTAAGGCGAGGTAGCGTTTGTTTCCCAGTCCTAAATGGAGTTGAATTACATGCAGTTTTTGGTCCCAAGAGCAAGAGTTGTTTTCTGGTAAGGAAAGTAACTATTGCGCTCCCTTTCTCATACACAGTGCAAATAGCACACGCGACTTTTCCCAGCAAGTACAGTGTATTGGACTGAGGAGGAGCTACTGTTCTTGTCAGATTCCTAAGCAGAGTTGAACTAGATATTGCCCGTGTGTGTAGGAAGCACAGTTCTTTTGTTCTGAGCAAGCTCAATGTTCTGGCCCTATAGGAAACACATTAGAGTAGAATACTGCTTTTTTCTCAAAAGCAGAGTGTGTTTCTTGTAAGGCAAGCTAGCATTTGTTTCCCAGTCCTAAATGGAGTTGAATCACATGCAGTTTCTGGTCCTACGAGCAAGAGTTGTTTTCTGGTAAGAAGAGTCACTATTGCGCTCCCATTGCCATACACAGTGCAAATAGCACTCGCGTCTGTTCCCAGGAAGTAACGTGCTTTTGACTGAACAGGAGCTACTGTTCTTGTCAGTTTAATAAGCAGAGTTGAACTAGATATGGCCCCTGTGTGTAGGAAGCACAGTTCTTTTGTTCTGAGCAAGCTCACTCTTCGGACCCCATAGGAAACACGTTAGAGTAGAAGAGTGCTCTTTTCTAAAAAGCAGAGATTGTTTCTTGTAAGGCGAGCTAGCATTTGTTCCCCAGTCCTAAATGGAGTTGAATCACATGCAGTTTCTGGTCCTACGAGCAAAGTTGTTTTCTGGTAAGAAGAGTCACTATTGTGCTCCCATTGTCATACAAAAAGCAAATAGCACTGTCTTCTGTTTCCAGCATGTACAGTGTATTGGACTGAAGAGAATCTACTGTTCTTGTCAGTTTCCTAAGCCGAATTGAACTAGATATGGCCGTGTGTGTAGGAAGCACAGTTCTTTTGTTCTGAGCAAGCTCACTGTTCTGGCCCTATAGGAAACACAGTAGAGTAGAAGAGTGCTCTTTTCTCAAAAGCAGAGTGTGTTGCTTGTAAGGCGAGCTAGCGTTTGTTTTCCAGTCCTAAATGGAGTTGAATCACATGCAGTTGTTGGTCCCACGAGCAAGAGTTGTTTTCTGGTAAGGAAAGTCACTATTGTGCTCCCATTGCCATGCACAGTGCAAAGAGCACTCGCGTCTGATCTCAGCAAGTACAGTGTATTGTACTGAAGAGGAGGTATTGTTCTTGTCATTTTCCTATGCAGAGTTGAACTAGATATGGACCGTGTGTGTAGGAAGCACAGTTCTTTTGTTCTGAGCAAGCTCACTGTTCGGACCCCATAGGAAACACAGTAGAGTAGAAGAGTGCTCTTTTCTCACAAGCAGAGTGTGTTTCTTGTAAGGCGAGCTAGCGTTTGTTTCCCAGTCCTAAATGTAGTTGAATCCCATGCAGTTTTTGGTCCCACGAGCAAGAGTTGTTTTCTGGTAAAGAAAGCCACTATTGCACTCCCATTGCCATACAGAGTGCAAATAGCACTCGCGTCTGTTCCCAGCAAGTACAGTGTATTGGACAGAAGAGGAGCTACTGTTCTTGTCAGTTTCCTAAGCTGAGTTGAACTAGATATGGCCCTTGTATGTAGGAAGCAAAGTTCTTTTGTTCTGAGCAAGCTCACTGTTCGGACCCCATAGGAAACACAGTAGAGTAGAGGAGTGCCCTTTTCTCAAAAGCAGAGTGTGTTTCTTGTAAGGCGTGCTCGCATTTGTTTCCCAGTCCTAAATGTAGTTGAATCCCATGCAGTTTCTGCTCCTACGAGCAAGAGTTGTTTTCTGGTAAGAAGAGTCACTATTGTGCTCCCTTTGTCATACACAGGGCAAATAGCACTGGCGTCTGTTCCCAGCATGTACAGTGTATTGGACTGAAGAGGATCTCCTGTTCTTGTCAGTTTCCTAAGCAGAGTTTTACTAGATATGGCCGTCTGTGTAGGAAGCACAGTTCTTTTGTTCAGAGCAAGCTCACTGTTGTGGCCCAATAGGAAAAACAGTATAGTGGAAGAGTTCTCTTTTCTCAAAAGCAGAGTGTGTTTCTTGTAAGGCGAGCTAGGGTTTGTTTCCCAGTCCTAAATGGAGTTGAATCACAGGCAGTTTCTGGTCCTACGAGCAAGAGTTGTTTTCTAGTAAGAAGAGTCACTTTTGTGCTCCCATTGTCATACACAGGGCAAATAGCACTGGCGTCTGTTCCCAGCATGTACAGTGTATTGGAATGAAGAGGATCTACTGTTCCTGTCAGTTTCCTAAGCAAAGTTGAACTATATGGCCCGTGTGTAGGAAGCACAGTTCTTTTGTTCTGAGCAAGCTCACTGTTCGGACCCCATAGGAAACACAGTAGAGTAGATGTGTTCCCTATTCTCAAAAGCAGAGCGTGTTTCTTGTAAGGCGAGATAGCGTTTGTTTCCCATCCCTAAGTGGATTGAATCAAATGTAGTTTCAGGTCTTAAGAGCAAGAGTTGTTTCCTGGTAAGAAGAGTCACTATTGTGCAACCATTGCGGTACACAGTGCAAATAGCACTCGCATCTGTTCCCAGCAAGTACAGTGTATTGGACTGAAGAGGATCTATTGTTCTCATCAGTATCCTAAGCAGAGTTGAACTAGATATGGCCCGTGTGTGTAGGAAGCACAGTTCTTTTGTTCTGAGCAAGCTCACTGTTCTGGTCCTATAGGAAACACAGTAGAGTAGAAGAGTGCTCTTTTCTCAAAAGCAGAGTGTGTTTCTTGTAAGGCGAGCTAGCGTTTGTTTCCCAGTCCTAAATGGAGTTGAATCACATTCAGTTTCTGGTTAGATGAGCAAGAGTTGTTTTGTGGTATGAAGAGTCACAGTTGTGCTCCCATTGCCATACACAGTGCAAATAGTACTCGAGTCTGTTCCCAGCAAGTACAGTGTATTGGACTAAAGAGGATCGACTGTTCTTGTCAGTTTCCTAAGTAGAATTGAACTAGATATGGCCGTGTGTGTAGGAAGCACAGTTCTTTTGTTCTGAGCAAGCTCACTGTTCTGGCGCTAAAGGAAACACAGTAGAGTAGAAGAGTGCTCTTTTCTCAAAATCAGAGTGTGTTTCTTGTAAGGCAAGCTAGCGTTTGTTTCCCAGTCCTAAATGGAGTTGAATCACATGCAGTTTCTCTTCCTACGAGCAAGAGTTGTTTTCTGGTAAGAAGAGTCACTCTTGCGCTCCCATTGCCATACACAGTACAAATAGCACTGGGGTCTGTTCCCAGCATGTACAGTGTATTGCACTGAAAAGGATCTAATGTTCTTGTCAGATTCCTCAGCAGAGTTGAAACAGATATAGCCCGTGTGTGTAGGAAGCACAGTTCATTTGTTCTGAGCAAGCTGACTGTTCGGACCCCATATGAATCACAGTAGAGTAGACGAGTGCTCTTTTCTCAAAAGCAGAGTGTGTTTCTTGTAATGTGAGCTAGCGTTTGTTTGCCAGTCCTAAATGGAGTTGAATCACATGCAGTTTCTGGTCCTACGAGCAAGAGTTGTTTTCTGTTAAGAGGAGTCACTATTGCGCTCCCATTGTCATACACAGGGCAAATAGCACTGGCGTCTTTTGCAGCATGTACACTGTATTGGACTGAAGATGATCTACAGTTCTTGTCAGTTTCCTAAGCAGAGTTGAACTAGGTATGGCCGTGTGTGTAGGAAGCACAGTTCTTTTGTTCTGAGCAAGCTCACTGTTCTGGCCATATAGGAAACACATTAGAGTAGAAGAGTGCTCTTTTATCAAAGCAGAGTGTGTTTCTTGTAAGGTGAGCTAGCGTTTGTTTCCCAGTCCTAAATGGAGTTGAATCCCATCCAGTCTCTGGTCCTACGAGCAAGAGTTGTTTTCTGGTATCAAGAGTCACAATTGTGCTCCCATTGTCATACACAGAGCAATAGCACTGGCGTCTGTTCTCAGCATGTACAGTGTATTGGACGGAAGAGGATCTACTGTTCTTGTCAGTTTCCTAAGCAGAAGTGAACTAGCTATGGCCGTGTGTGTAGGAAGCACAGTTCTTTTCTTCTGAGCAAGCTCACTGTTCGGACCCCAGAGGAAATACAGTAGAGTAGAAGAGTGCCCTTTTCTCAAAAGCAGAGTGTGTTTCTTGTAAGGAAAGTTAGCGTTTGTTTCTCAGTCCTAAATGGAGTTGAATCACATGCAGTTTCTGGTCCTACGAGCAAGAGTTGTTTTCTGGTAAGAAGAGTCACTAGTGCGCTCCCATTGTCATAAACAGGGCATATAGCACTGGCATCTGTTCCCAGCATGTACAGTGTATTGGACTTAAGAGGATCTACTGTTCTTGTCAGTTTCCTAAGCAGAATTGATCTAGATATGGCCCGTGTGTGTAGGAAGCACAGTTCCTTTGTTTTGAGCAAGCTCACTGTTCTGGCCATATAGGAAACACAGTAGAGTAGAAGAGTGCTCTTTTCTCAAAAGCAGAGTGTGTTTCTTGTAAAGCGAGCTCGCATTTGTTTCCCAGTCCTAAATGTAGTTGAATCCCATGCAGTATTTCGTCCTATGAGCAAGAGTTGTTTTCTGGTAAGAAGAGTCACTATTGTGTTCCCATTGCCATACACAGTGCAAGTAGCACTCGCGTCTGTTCCCAGGAAGTACAGTGTATTGGAATGAAAAGGAGCTACTGTTCTTGTCAGTTTCCTAAGCAGAGTTGAACTAGATATGGCCCGTGTGTGTAGGAGGCACAGTTCTTTTGTTCTGAGCAAGCTCACTGTTCGGACCCCTTAGGAAACACAATAGAGTAGAAGAGTGCTCTTTTCTAAAAAGCAGAGTTTGTTTCTTGTAAGGCGAGCTAGCGTTTGTTTCCCAGTCATACATGGAGTTGAATCACATGCAGTTTCTGGTCCTATGAGCAAGAGTTGTTTTCTGGTAAGAAGAGTCACTATTGTGCTCCCATTGTCATAAAAAGGGCAAATAGCACTGTCGTCTATTCCAGCATGTACAGTGTATTGGACTGAAGAGGATCTACTGTTCTTGTCAGTTTCCTAAGCATAATTAAACTAGATATGGCCGTGTGTGTAGGAAGCACAGTTCTTTTGTTCTGAGCAAGCTCACTGTTCTGGCCCTATAGGAAACACAGTAGAGTAGAAGAGTGCTCTTTTCTCAAAATCAGAGTGTGTTTCTTTAAGGCGCATTGGCGTTTGTTTCCCAGTCCTAAATGTAGTTGAATCCCATGCAGTTTTTCGTCCCACGAGCAAGAGTTGTTTTCTGGTAAAAAAAAAAAAAGCCACTATTGCGCTCCCATTGCCATACACAGTGCAAATAGCACTCACGTCTCTTCCCAGCAAGTACAGTGTATTGGAATGAAGAGGAGCTACTGTTCTTGTCAGTTTCCTAAGCAGAGTTGAACTAGATATGGCCGGGTGTGTAGGAAGCACAGTTCTTTTGTTCTGAGCAAGCTCACTATTTTGGCCCTATATGAAACACAGTAGAGTAGAAAAGTGTTCTTTTCTCAAAAGCAGAGTGTGTTTCTTGTAAGGCGAGGTAGCGTTTGTTTCCCAGTCCTAAATGGAGTTGAATCACATGCAGTTTTTGGTCCTACGAGCAAGAGTTGTTTTCTGGTAAGAAGAGTCACTATTGTGCTCCCATTGCCATACACAGTGCAAATAGCACTTGCGTCTGTTCCCAGGAAGTAACGTGCTTTTGACTGAACAGGAGCTACTGTTCTTGTCAGTTTAATAAGCAGAGTTGAACTAGATATGGCCCCTGTGTGTAGGAAGCACAGTTCTTTTGTTCTGAGCAAGCTCACTCTTCGGACCCCATAGGAAACACGTTAGAGTAGAAGAGTGCTCTTTTCTAAAAAGCAGAGTTTGTTTCTTGTAAGGCGAGCTTGCGTTTGTTCCCCAGTCCTAAATGGAGTTGAATCACATGCAGTTTTTGGTCCTACGAGCAAGAGCTGATTTCTGGTACGAAGAGGCACTATTGTGCTCCCATTGTCATACACAGTGCAAATAGCACTGGCGTCTGTTCCCAGCATGTACAGTGTATTGGACTGAAGGGAATCTACTGTTCTTGTCAGTTTCCTAAACAGAATTGAACTAGATATAGCCGTGTGTGTAGGAAGCACAGTTTTTTTGTTCTGAGCAAGCTCACTGTTCGGACCACATAGGAAACACAGTAGAGTAGAAGAGTGCTCTTTTCTCAAAAGCAGAGTGTGTTTCTTGTAAGGCGAGCTAGCGTTTGTTTACCATTCCTAAATGGGAGTTGAATCACATGCATTTTCTGGTCCTACGAGCAAGAGTTGATTTCTGGGAAGAAGAGTCACTATTGTGCTCACACTGTCATACACAGGGCAAATAGCACTGGCATCTGTTCCCAGCATGTACAGTGTATTGGACTGAAGAGGAGCTACTGTTCTTGTCAGTTTCCTAAGCAGAGTTGAACTAGATATGGCCGTGTGTGTAGGAAGCACAGTTCTTTGTTCTGAGCAAGCTCACTGTTCGGAACCCATAGGAAAGACAGTAGAGTAGAAGAGTGCTCTTTTCTCAAAAGCAGAGTGTGTTTCTTGTAATGCGAGCTACCCTTGGTTTCCCAATTATAAATGGGAGTTGAATCACATGCAGTTTCTGGTCCTACGAGAAAGAATTGTTTTGTGATAAGAAGAGTCAATATTGTGCTCCCACAGTCATACACAGGGCAAAAAGCACTCGCGTCTGTTCCCAGCAAGTACAGTGTATTGGAATGAAGAGGACCTATTGTTCTTGTCAGTTTCCTAAGCAGAGTTGAACTAGATATAGCCCGTGTGTGTAGGAAGCACAGTTCTTTTTTTTGAGCAAGCTCACTGTTCTGGCCCTACAGGAAACAGTAGAGTAGAAGAGTGCTCTTTTCTCAAAAGCAGAGTGTGTTTCTTGTAATGCGAGCTAGCCTTTGTTTCCCAGTCCTAAATGGGAGTTGAATCACATGCAGTTTCTGGTCCTACGAGAAAGAATTGTTTTATGATAAGAAGAGTCAATATTGTGCTCCCACTGTCATACACAGGGCAAAAAGCACTCGCGTCTGTTCCCAGCAAGTACAGTGTATTGGAATGAAGAGGACCTACTTTTCTTGTCAGTTTCCTAAGCAGAGTTGAACTAGATATAGCCCGTGTGTAGGAAGCACAGTTCTTTTTTTTGAGCAAGCTCACTGTTTTGGCGATATAGGAAACACAGTAGAGTAGAAGAGTGCTCTTTTCTCAAAAGCAGAGTGTGTTTCTTGTAAGGCAAGCTAGCGTTTGTTTCCCAGTCCTAAATGGAGTTGAGTCACATGCAGTTTTTGGTCCTACAAGCAAGAGTTGTTTTCTGGTAAGAAGAGTCACTATTGTGCTCCCATTGCCACACACAGTGCAAATAGGACTCGCGTCTGTTCCCATCAAGTACAGTGTATTGGACTGAAGAGAAGCTACTGTTCTTGTCAGTTTCCTAAGCATAGTTGAACTAGATATGGCCCGTGTGTGTAAGAAGCACAGTTCTTTTGTTCTAAGCAAGCTCGCTGTTCGGACCCGATAGGAAACACCGTAGAGTAGAAGAGTGCCCTTTTTTCAAAAGCAGAGTGTCTTTCTTGTAAGGCCAGCTAGTGTTTGTTTCCCTGTCCTAAATGGTTTTGAATCACATGCAGTTTCTGGTCCAACGAGCAAGAGTTGTTTTCTGGTAAGAAGAGTCACTATTGCGCTCCCATTGTCATACACAGGGCAAATAGCATTGGCGTATGTTCCCAGCATGTACAGTGTATTGGACTGAAGAGGATCTACTGTTCTTGTCAGTTTCCTAAGCAGAACTGAACTAGATATGGCCGTGTGTGTATGAAGCACAGTTCTTTTGTTCTGAGCAAGCTCACTGTTTTGGCCCTATTGGAAACACAGTAGAGTAGAAGAGTGCTCTTTTCTCAAAAGCAGAGTGTGTTTCTTGTAAGTCGAGCTAGCGTTTGTTTCCCAGTCCTAAATGGAGTTGAATCACATGAAGTTTTTGGTCCCACGAGAAGAGTTGTTTTCTGGCAAGGAAAGTCACTATTCGCTCCTTTTCTCATAAACAGAGCAAATAGCACTGGTGTCTTTTCCCAGCAAGTACAGTGTATTGGACTGAAGAAGAGCTACTGTTCTTGTCAGATTCCTAAGCACAGTTGAACTAGATATTGCCCGTGTGTGTAGGAAGCACAGTTCTTTTGTTCTGAGCAAGCTCAATGTTCTGGCCCTATAGGAAACACATTAGAGTAGAATACTGCTCTTTTCTCAAAAGCAGAGTGTGTTTCTTGTAAGGCAAGCTAGCGTTTGTTTCCCAGTCCTAAATGGAGTTGAATCACATGCAGTTTCTGGTCCAATGAGCAAGAGTTGTTTTCTGGGAAGAAGAGTCACTATTGCACTCCCATTGTCATACACAGGGCAAATAGCACTGGCGTCTGTTCCCAGCATGTACAGTGTATTGGACTGAAGAGGATCTACTGTTCTTGTCAGTTTCCTAAGCAGTGTAAATAGATATGGCCCGTGTGTGTAGGAACCACAGTTCTTTTGTTCTGAGCATGCTCACTGTTCTGGCCCTATAGGAAACACAGTAGAGTAGAAGAGTGATCGTTTCTCAAAAGCAGAGTGTGTTTCTTGTAAGGCGAGCTAGCGTTTGTTTCCCAGTCCTAAATGGGAGTTGAATCACATGCAGTTTCTGGTCTTACGAGCAAGAATTGTTTTCTGATAAGAAGAGTCACTATTGTGCTCCCACGGTCATACACAGGGCAAATAGCACGGGCGTCTGTTCCCAGCAAATACAGTGTATTGGACTGAAGAGGAGCTACTGTTCTTGTCAGTTTCCTAAGCAGAGTTGACCTACATATAGCCCGTGTGTGTAGGAAGCACAGTTCTTTTTTTTGAGCAAGCTCACTTTTCGGACCCCAGAGGAAACACATTAGAGTAGAAGAGTGCTCTTTTCTAAAAAGCAGAGTGTGTTTCTTGTAAGGAGAGCTTGCGTTTGTTTCCCAGTCCTAAATGGAGTTGAATCACATGCAATTTCTGGTCCTACGAGCAAGAGCTGTTTTCTGGTAAGAAGAGTCACTATTGTGCTCCCATTGTCATACACAGTGCAAATAGCACTGGCGTCTGTTCCTAGCATGTACAGTGTATTGGACTGAAGAGGATCTACTGTTCTTGTCAGTTTCCTAAACAGAATTGAACTAGATATGCCCGTGTGTGTATGAAGCACAGTTTTTTTGTTCTGAGCAAGCTCACTGTTTTGGCCCTATAGAAAACACAGCAGAGTAGAAGAGTGTTCTTTTCTCAAAAGTAGAGTGTGTTTCTTGTAAGGCGAGCTAGCGTTTGTTTCCCAGTCCTAAATGGAGTTGAATCACATGCAGTAGTTTGTCCCATGAGTAAGAGTTGTTTTCTGGTAAGGAAAGTCACTATTGTGCTCCCATTGCCATACACAGTGCAAATAGCACTCGCATCTGTTCCCAGCAAGTACAGTGTATTGGACTGAAGAGGAGCTACTGTTCTTGTCAGTTTCCTAAGCAGAGTTGAACTAGATATGGCCCGTGTGTGCAGGAAGCACAGTTCTTTTTTTCTGAGCAAGCTCGCTGTTCGGACTCAATAGGAAACACCGTAGAGTAGAAGAGTGCCCTTTCCTCAAAAGCATAGTGTGTTTCTTGTAAGGCGAGCTAGCGTTTGTTTCCCTGTCTTAAATGGATTTGAATCACATGCAGTTTCTGGTCCAACGAGCAAGAGTTGTTTTCTGATAAGAAGAGTCACTATTGTGCTCCCATGTCATACACAGGGCAAATAGCACTGTCGTCTGTTCCCAGCATGTACAGTGTATTGGACTGAAGAGGATCTACTGTTTTTGTCAGTTTCCTAAGCAGAATTGAACTAGATATGGCCGTGTGTGTAGGAAGCACAGTTCTTTTGTTCTGACTAAGCTCACTGTTCTGGCCCTATAGGAAACACAGTAGAGTAGAAGAGTGCTCTTTTCTCAAAAGCAGAGTGTGTTGCTTTTAAGGCGAGCTAGCCTTTGTTTTCCAGTCTAAATGGAGTTGAATCACATGCAGTTGTTGGTCCCACGAGCAAGAGTTGTTTTCTGGTAAGGAAAGTCACTATTGTGCTCCCATTGCCATGCACAGTGCAAAGAGCACTCGCGTCTGATCCCAGCAAGTACAGTGTATTGGACTGAAGAGGAGGTATTGTTCTTGTCAGTTTCCTAAGCAGAGTTGGACTAGATATGGACCGTGTGTGTAGGAAGCACAGTTCTTTTGTTCTGAGCAAGCTCACTGTTCGCACCCCATAGGAAACACATTAGAGTAGAATAGTGCTCTTTTCTCAAAAGCAGAGTGTGTTTCTTGTAAGGCGAGCTAGCGTTTGTTTCCCAGTCCTAAATGTAGTTGAATCCCATGCAGTTTTTCGTCCTATGAGCAACAGTTGTTTTTGGGTAAGAAGAGTCACTATTGCGCTCCCATTGCAATACACACTGCAAATAGCACTCGCGTCTGTTCCCAGCAAGTACAGTGTATTGGACTGAAGAGGAGCTACTGTTCTTGTCAGATTCCTAAGCAGAGTTAAACTAGATATGGCCCGTGTATGTAGGAAGCACAGTTCTTTTGTTCTGAGCAAGCTCACTGTTCGGACCCCAGAGGAAACACAGTAGAGTAGAAGAGTGCTCTTTTCTCAAAACAGAGTGTGTTTCCTGTAAGGCGAGCTAGCGTTTGTTTCCCAGTCCTAAATGGAGTTGAATCACATGCAGTTTTTGGTCCCACGAGCAAGAGTTGTTTTCTGGTAAGAAGAGTCACTATTGCGTTCCCATTGTCATACACAGGGCAAATAGCACTGGCGTCTGTTCCCAGCATGTACACTGTATTGGATTGAAGAGTATCTACTGTTCTTGTCAGTTTCCTAAGCAGAGTTAAACTAGCTATGGCCGTGTGTGTAGGAAGCATAGTTCTTTTATTCTGAGCAAGCTCACTGTTCTGGCCAGATAGGAAACACATTAGAGTAGAATAGTGCTCTTTTCTCAAAAGCAGAGTGTGTTTCTTGTAAGGCGAGCTAGCGTTTGTTTCCCAGTCCTAAATGGTGTTGAATCACATGCAGTTTCTGGTCCTACGAGCAAGAGTTGTTTTCTGGTATCAAGAGACACTTTTGTGCTCCCATTGTCATACACAGGGCAAATAGCACTGGCGTCGGTTCCCAGCATGTACAGTGTATTGGACGGAAGAGGATATACTGTTCTTGTCAGTCTCCTAAGCAGAGTTGAACTAGATATGCCCGTGTGTGTAAGAAGCACAGTTCTTTTGTTCTGAGCAAGCTCACTCTTCGGACCCCATAGGAAACACATTAGAGTAGAAGAGTGCTCTTTCCTAAAAAGCAGAGTTTGTTTCTTGTAAGGCGAGCTAGCGTTTGTTTCCCAGTCCTAAATGGAGTTGAATCACATGCAGTTTCTGGTCCTACGAGCAATAGTTGTTTTTTGGTAAGAAGAGTCACTGTTGTGCTCCCATTGTCATACAAAAAGCAAATAGCACTGTCGTCTGTTCCCAGCATGTACAGTGTATTGGACTGAAGAGGATCTACTGGTCTTGTCAGTTTCCTAAGCAGAATTGAACTAGATATGGCCGTGTGTGTAGGAAGCACAGTTCTTTTGTTCTGATTAAGCTCACTGTTCTGGCCCTATAGGAAACACAGTAGAGTAGAAGAGTGTTCTTTTCTCAAAAGCAGAGTGTGTTTCATATAAGGCGAGCTAGCGTTTGTTTTCCTGTCCTAAATGGAGTTGATTCACATGCAATTGTTTGTCCCACGAGTAAGAGTTGTTTTCTGGTAAGGAAAGTCACTATTTTGGTCCCATTGCCACACAGTGCAAATAGCACTCCCGTCTGTTCCCAGCAAGTACAGTGTATTGGACTGAAGATGAGCTACGGTTCTTGTCAGTTTCCTAAGCAGAGATTTAATAGATATGGCCCGTGTGTGTAGGAAGCACAGTTCTTTTGTTCTGAGCAAGCTCACTGTTCGGACCCTATAGGAAACACAGTAGAGTAGAAGAGTGCCCTTTTCCCAAAAGCAGAGTGTGTTTCTTGTAAGGGAGCTAGCGTTTGTTTCCCAGTCCTAAATGGAGTTGAATCACATGCAGTTTTTGGTCCCACGAGAAGAGTTGTTTTCTGGTAAGGAAAGTCACTATTCGCTCCCTTTCTCATACACAGAGCAAATAGCACACGTGTCTTTTCCCAGCAAGTACAGTGTATTGGACTGAAGAGGAGCTACTGTTCTTGTCAGATTCCTAAGCACAGTTGAACTAGATATTGCCAGTGTGTGTAGGAAGCACAGTTCTTTTGTTCTGAGCAAGGTCAATGTTCAGGCCCTATAGGAAACACATTAGAGTAGAATACTGCTCTTTTCTCAAAAGCAGAGTGTGTTTCTTGTAAGGCAAGCTAGCGTTTGTTTCCCAGTCCTAAATGGAGTTGAATCACATGCAGTTTCTGGTCCTACGAGCAAGAGTTGTTTTCTGGTAAGGAGAGTCACTCTTGAGCTCCCATTGCCATACACAGTGCAAATAGCACTGGCGTCTGTTCCCAGCATGTACAGTGTATTGCACTGAAGAGGATCTACTGTTCTTGTCAGTTTCCTAAGCAGAGTTGAACTAGATATAGCACGTGTGTAGGAAGCACAGTTCTTTTGTTCTGAGCAAGCTGACTGTTCGGACCCCATAGGAAACACAGTAGAGTAGAAGAGTGCTCTTTTCTCAAAAGCAGAGTGTGTTTCTTGTAAGGCGAGCTATCGTTTGTTTCCCAGTCCTAAATGGAGTTGAATCACATTCATTTTCTGGTCCTACGAGCAAGAGTTGTTTTCTGGTAAGAAGAGTCACTATTGCGCTCCCATTGTCATGCACAGGGCTAATAGCACTGGCGTCTGTTCCCAGCATGTACACTGTATTGGACTGAAGAGGATTTACTGTTCTTGTCAGTTTCCTAAGCAGAGTTGAACTAGATATGGCCCGTGTGTGTAGGAAGCACAGTTCTTTTGTTCTGAGCAAGCTCACTGTTCTGGCCACATAGGAAACACATTAGAGTAGAATAGTGCTCTTTTCTCAAAAGCAGAGTGTGTTTCTTGTAAGGCGAGCTAGCGTTTGTTTCCCAGTCCTAAATGGAGTTGAATCCCATGCAGTTTCTGGTCCTACGAGCAAGAGTTGTTTTCTGGTATCAAGAGTCACTATTGTGCTCCCATTGTCATACACAGGGCAAATAGCACTGGCGTCTGTTCCCAGCATGTACAGTGTATTGGACGGAAGAGGATCTACTGTTCTTGTCAGTTTCCTAAGCAGAATTGAGCTAGCTATGGCCGTGTGTGTAGGAAGTACAGTTCTTTTCTTCTGAGCAAGCTCACTCTTCGGACCCAATAGGAAACACCGTAGAGTAGAAGAGTGCCCTTTTCTCAAAAGCATAGTGTGTTTCTTGTAAGGTGAGTTAGCGTTTGTTTCCCTTCCTAAATGGATTTGAATCACACGCAGTTTCTGCTCCAACGAGCGAGAGTTGTTTTCTGGTAAGAAGAGTCACTATTGCGCTCCCATTGTCATACACAGGGCAAATAGCACTGGCGTCTGTTCCCAGCAAGTACAGTGTATTGGACTGAAGAGGAGCTACTGCTCTTGTCAGTTTCCTAAGCAGAGTTGAACTAGATATGGCCCGTGTGTGTAGGAAGCACAGTTCTTTGTTCTGAGCAAGCTCACTGTTCGGACCCCATAGGAAACACAGTAGAATAGAAGAGTGCTCTTTTCTCAAAAGCAGAGTGTGTTTCTTGTAAGGCGATCTAGTGTTTGTTTCACAGTCCTAAATGGAGTTGAATCACATGCAGTTTCTGATCATACGAGCAAGAGTTGTTTTCTGGTAAGAAGAGTCACTATTGCCCTCCCATTGTGATACACAGGGCAAATAGCACTGGCGTCTGTTCCCAGCATGTACAGTGTATTGGACTGAAGATGATCTACTGTGCTTGTCAGTTTCCTAAGCAGAGTTGAACTAGATATGGCCCGTGTGTGTAGGAAGCACAGTTCTTTTGTTCTGAGCTAGCTCACTCTTCTGGCCTATAGAAACACAGTAGAGTAGAAGAGTGCTCTTTTCTCAAGAGCAGAGTGTGTTTCTTGTAAGACGAGCTTGCATTTGTTTCCCAGTCCTAAATGGTGTTGAATCACATGCGGTTTCTGGTCCTACGAGCAAGAGTTTTTTTTCTGGAAAGGAAAGTCACTATTGTGTTCCCTTTGCTATACACAGTGCAAATAGCACTTGCGTCTGTTCCCACCCAGTACAGTGTATTGGACTGAAGAGGATCTACTGTTCTTGTCAGTTTCCTAAGCAGAGCTGAACTAGATATGGCCCGTGTGTGTAGGAACCACAGTTCTTTTGTTCTGAGCAAGCTCACTGTTTTGGTCCTATAGGAAACACAGAAGAGTAGATGTGTGCTCTTTTCTCAAACGCATAGTGTGTTTCTTGTAAGGTGAGCTAGCGTTTTTTTCCCAGTTTTAAATGGAGTTGAATTACATGCAGTTTTTTGTCCTATGAGCAAGAGTTGTTTTCTGGTAAGAAGAGTCACTATTGCGCTCCTATTGCCATACACAGTGCAAACAACACTCGCTACTGTTCTTTGCAAGTACAGTGTATTGGACAGAAGAGGAGCTACTGTTCTTGTCAGTTTCCTAAGCAGAGTTGAACTAGATATGGCCCGTGTGTGTAGGAAGCACAGTTCTTTTGTTCTGAGCAAGCTCACTGTTCGGACCCCATAGGAAACACAGTAGAGTAGAAGAGTGCTCTTTTCTCAAAAGCAGAGTGTGTTTCTTGTAAGGCAAGCTAGCGTTTGTTTCCCAGTCCTAAATAGAATTGAATCACATGCAGTTTCTGATCCTAGGAGCAAGAGTTGTTTTCTGGTAAGAAGAGTCACTATTGTGCTCCCATTGACATACACAGGGCAAATAGCACTGGCGTCTGTTCCCAGCATGTACAGTGTATTGGACTGAAGAGGATCTACTGTTCTTGTCAGTTTCCTAAGCAGAGTTGAAGTAGATATGGCCCGTGTGTGTAGGAAGCACAGTTCTTTTGTTCTGAGCAAGCTCACTGTTTTGGCCCTATAGGAAACACAATAGAGTAGAAGAGTGCTCTTTTCTCAAAAGCAGAGTGTGTTTCTTGTAAAGCGAGCTAGCGTTTGTTTCCCAGTCCTAAAGGTAGTTGAATCACATGCAGTTTCTGGTCCTACAAGCAAGAGTTGTTTTCAAGTAAGAAGAGTCACTATTGTGCTCCCATTGCCATACACAGGGCAAAAAAGGACTCGCGTCTGTTCCCAGGATGTACAGTGTATTGGACTGAAGAGGATCTACTGTTCTTGTGAGTTTCCTAAGCAAAGTTGAACTAGATATGGCCCGTGTGTGTTAGAAGTACACTTCTTTTGTTCTGAGGAACCTCACTCTTCTGGCCCTATAGGAAACACAGTACAGTAGAAGAGTGCTCTTTTCTCAAAAGTAGAATGTGTTTCTTGTAAGGCGAGCTAGCGTTTCTTTCCCAGTCCTAAATGGAGTTGAATCACATGCAGTTTCTGGTCCTACGAGCAAGAGTTGTTTTCTCGTAAGAAGAGTCACTATTGCCCTCCCATTGTCATACACAGGGCAAATAGCACTGGCGTCTGTTCCCAGCATGTACAGTGTATTGGACTGAAGATGATCTACTGTTCTTGTCAGTTTCCTAAGCAGAGTTGAACTAGATATGGCCCATGTGTGTAGGAAGCACAGTTCTTTTGTTCTGAGCAAGCTCACTGTTCGGACCCCATAGGACACACAGTAGAATAGAAGAGTGCTCTTTTCTCAAAAGCAGAGTGTGTTTCTTGTAAGGCGAGCTAGCGTTTGTTTCCCAGTCCAAAATGGAGTTGAATCACATGCAGTTTCTGGTCCTACGAGCAAGGGATGTTTTCTGGTAAGGAAAGTCACTATTGTGCTCCCTTTGCCATAAACAGTGCAAATTGCACTCACGTCTGTTCCCAGCAAGTACAGTGTATTGGACTGAAGAGGAGCTACTGTTCTTGTCAGTTTTTTAAGCAGAGTTGAACTAGATATGGCCCGTGTGTGTACGAAGCACAGTTCTTTTGTTCTGAGCAAGCTCACTGTTTTGGTCCTATAGGAAACACAAATGAGTAGAAGAGTGCTCTTTTCTCAAAAGCAGAGTGTGTTTCTTGTAAGGTGAGCTAGCGTTTCTTTCCCAGTCCTAAGTGGAGTTGAATTAGATGCAGTTTCTTGTCCTATGAGCAAGAGTTGTTTTCTGGTAAGAAGAGTCACTATTGCGCTCCTATTGCCATACACAGTGCAAATAGCACTCGAGTCTGTTCCCAGGAAGTACAGTGTATTGGACAGAAGAGGAGCTACTGTTCTTGTCAGTTTCCTAAGCAGAGTTGAACTAGATATGGCCCGTGTGTGTAGGAAGCACAGTTCTTTTGTTCTGAGCAAGCTCACTGTTCAGACCCCATAGGAAACACAGTAGAGTAGAAGAGTGCTCTTTTCTCAAAAGCAGAGTGTGTTTCTTGTAAGGCGAGCTAGCGTTTGTTTCCCAGTCCTAAATGGAATTGAATCACATGCAGTTTCTGATCCTAGGAGCAAGAGTTGTTTTCTGGTAAGAAGAGTCACTATTGCACTCCCATTGACATACACAGGGCAAATAGCACTGGCGTCTGTTCCCAGCATGTACACTGTATTGGACTGAAGAGGATCTACTGTTCCTGTCAGTTTCCTAAGCAGAGTTGAACTAGATATGGCCCGTGTGTGTAGGAAGCACAGTTCTTTTGTTCTGAGCAAGCTCACTGTTCAGACCCCATAGGAAACACAGTAGAGTAGAAGAGTGCTCTTTTCTCAAAAGCAGAGTGTGTTTCTTGTAAGATGAGCTAGCATTTGTTTCCCAGTGCTAAATGGAGTTGAATCCCATGCAGTTTCTGGTCCTACGAGCAAGAGTTGTTTTATGGTAAGAAGAGTCACTATTGTGCTCCCATATTCATACACAGTGCAAATAGCACTGGCGTCTGTTCCCAGCAAGTACAGTGTATTGGACTGAAGAGGATCTACTGTTCCTGTCAGTTTCCTAAGCAGAGTTGAACTAGATATGGCCCGTGTGTGTAGGAAGCACAGTTCTTTTGTTCTGAGCAAGCTCACTGTTCGGGAACCCATAGGAAACACAGTAGAGTAGATGTGTGCCCTATTCTCAAAAGCAGAGCGTGTTTCTTATAAGGCAAGCTAGCGATTGTTTCCCATCCCTAAGTGGATTGAATCAAATGTAGTTTCAGGTCCTAAGAGCAAGAGTTGTTTCCTGGTAAGTAGAGTCACTATTGCGCAACCATTGCGGTACACAGTGCAAATAGCACTCTCGTCTGTTCCCAGCAAGTACAGTGTATTGGACTGAAGAGGATCTACTGTTCTCGTCAGTATCCTAAGCACTGTTGAACTAGATATGGCCCGTCTGTGTAGGAAGCACAGTTCTTTTGTTCTGAGCAAGCTCACTGTTCTGGTCCTATAGGAAACACAGTAGAGTAGAAGAGTGCTCTTTTGTCAAAAGCAGAGTGTGTTTCTTGTAAGGCGAGCTAGCGTTTGTTTCCCAGTACTAAATGGAGTTGAAATAAACATGCAGTTTCTGGTCCTAGGAGCGAAGTTGTTTTCTGGTAAGAAGAGTCCATTCTGCGCTCCCTTTGCCATACACAGTGCAAATAGCACTCGCGTCTGTTCCCAGCAAGTACAGTGTATTGGACTGAAGAGAGGCTACTGTTCTTGTGAGTTTCGTAAGCAGATTTGAACTAGATATGGCCCGTGTGTGTAGGAAGCACAGTTCTTTTGTTCTGAGCAAGCTCTCTGTTCTGGACCTATAGGAAACACAGTAGAGTAGAGGAGTGCTCTTTTCTCAAAAGCAGAGTGTGTTTCTTGTAAGTCTAGCTAGCGTTTGTTTCCCAGTCCTAAATGGAGGTCAATCAAATGCAGTTTTTGGTCCTACGAGCAAGAGTTGTTTTCTGGTAAGAAGAGTCACTATTGCGCTCCCATTGCCATACACAGTAAAAATAGCACTCTCGTCTGTTCCCAGCAAGTACAGTGTATTGGACTGAAGAGGAGCTACTGTTCTTGTCAGTTTCCTAAGCAGAGTTGAACTAGATATGGCACGTGTGTGTAGGAAGCACAGTTCTTTTGTTCTGAGCAAGCTCACTGTTCTGGCCCTATAGGAAACACAGTAGAGTAGAAGAGGGCTCTTTTCTCAAAAGCAGAAAGTGTTTCTTGTAAGGCGAGCTAGTGTTTGTTTCTCAGTTCTAAATGGAGTTGAATCACATGCAGTTTCTGGTCCTACGAGCAAGAGTTGTTTTCTTGTAAGAACAGTCACTATTGCGCTCCCATTGCCATACACAGCGCAAATCGCACTGGCGTTTGTTCCCAGCATGTACAATGTATTGGACTGAAGAGGATCTACTGTTCTTGTCAGCTTATTAAGCAGAATTGAACGAGATATGGCCGAATGTAGGAAGCACAGTTCTTTTGTTCTGAGCAAGCTCACTGTTCTGGCGCTATAGGAAACACAGTAGAGTAGAAGAGTTCTGTTTTCTCAAAAGCAGAGTGTGTTTCTTGTAAGGCGAGCTAGCATTTGATTCCAGGTCCTAAATGAAGTTGAATCACATGCAGTTTCTGGTTCTACACGCAAGAGTTGTTTTTTGGTAAGGAAAGTCACTATTGTGCTCCCATTGTCATACACAGTTCAAATAGCACTCGCATCTGTTCCCAGCAAGTACAGTGTATTGGACTGAAGAGGAGCTACTGTTCTTGTCAGTTTCGTAAGCAGAGTTAAACTATATATGGCCCGTGTGTGTAGGAAGCACAGTTCTTTTGTTCTGAGCAAGCTCACTGTTCAGACCCCATAGGAAACACAGTAGAGTAGAAGAGTGCTCTTTTCTCAAAAGCAGAGTGTGTTTCTTGTAAGGCGAGCTAGCGTTTGTTTCCCAGTCCTAAATGGAATTGAATCACATGCAGTTTCTGATCCTAGGAGCAAGAGTTGTTTTCTGGTAAGAAGAGTCACTATTGCACTCCCATTGACATACACAGGGCAAATAGCACTGGCGTCTGTTCCCAGCATGTACACTGTATTGGACTGAAGAGGATCTACTGTTCCTGTCAGTTTCCTAAGCAGAGTTGAACTAGATATGGCCCGTGTGTGTAGGAAGCACAGTTCTTTTGTTCTGAGCAAGCTCACTGTTCAGACCCCATAGGAAACACAGTAGAGTAGAAGAGTGCTCTTTTCTCAAAAGCAGAGTGTGTTTCTTGTAAGATGAGCTAGCATTTGTTTCCCAGTGCTAAATGGAGTTGAATCCCATGCAGTTTCTGGTCCTACGAGCAAGAGTTGTTTTATGGTAAGAAGAGTCACTATTGTGCTCCCATATTCATACACAGTGCAAATAGCACTGGCGTCTGTTCCCAGCAAGTACAGTGTATTGGACTGAAGAGGATCTACTGTTCCTGTCAGTTTCCTAAGCAGAGTTGAACTAGATATGGCCCGTGTGTGTAGGAAGCACAGTTCTTTTGTTCTGAGCAAGCTCACTGTTCGGGAACCCATAGGAAACACAGTAGAGTAGATGTGTGCCCTATTCTCAAAAGCAGAGCGTGTTTCTTATAAGGCAAGCTAGCGATTGTTTCCCATCCCTAAGTGGATTGAATCAAATGTAGTTTCAGGTCCTAAGAGCAAGAGTTGTTTCCTGGTAAGTAGAGTCACTATTGCGCAACCATTGCGGTACACAGTGCAAATAGCACTCTCGTCTGTTCCCAGCAAGTACAGTGTATTGGACTGAAGAGGATCTACTGTTCTCGTCAGTATCCTAAGCACTGTTGAACTAGATATTGCCCGTGTGTGTAGGAAGCACAGTTCTTTTGTTCTGAGCAAGCTCACTGTTCTGGTCCTATAGGAAACACAGTAGAGTAGAAGAGTGCTCTTTTGTCAAAAGCAGAGTGTGTTTCTTGTAAGGCGAGCTAGCGTTTGTTTCCCAGTACTAAATGGAGTTGAAATAAACATGCAGTTTCTGGTCCTAGGAGCGAAGTTGTTTTCTGGTAAGAAGAGTCCATTCTGCGCTCCCTTTGCCATACACAGTGCAAATAGCACTCGCGTCTGTTCCCAGCAAGTACAGTGTATTGGACTGAAGAGAGGCTACTGTTCTTGTGAGTTTCGTAAGCAGATTTGAACTAGATATGGCCCGTGTGTGTAGGAAGCACAGTTCTTTTGTTCTGAGCAAGCTCTCTGTTCTGGACCTATAGGAAACACAGTAGAGTAGAGGAGTGCTCTTTTCTCAAAAGCAGAGTGTGTTTCTTGTAAGTCTAGCTAGCGTTTGTTTCCCAGTCCTAAATGGAGGTCAATCAAATGCAGTTTTTGGTCCTACGAGCAAGAGTTGTTTTCTGGTAAGAAGAGTCACTATTGCGCTCCCATTGCCATACACAGTAAAAATAGCACTCTCGTCTGTTCCCAGCAAGTACAGTGTATTGGACTGAAGAGGAGCTACTGTTCTTGTCAGTTTCCTAAGCAGAGTTGAACTAGATATGGCACGTGTGTGTAGGAAGCACAGTTCTTTTGTTCTGAGCAAGCTCACTGTTCTGGCCCTATAGGAAACACAGTAGAGTAGAAGAGGGCTCTTTTCTCAAAAGCAGAAAGTGTTTCTTGTAAGGCGAGCTAGTGTTTGTTTCTCAGTTCTAAATGGAGTTGAATCACATGCAGTTTCTGGTCCTACGAGCAAGAGTTGTTTTCTTGTAAGAACAGTCACTATTGCGCTCCCATTGCCATACACAGCGCAAATCGCACTGGCGTTTGTTCCCAGCATGTACAATGTATTGGACTGAAGAGGATCTACTGTTCTTGTCAGCTTATTAAGCAGAATTGAACGAGATATGGCCGAATGTAGGAAGCACAGTTCTTTTGTTCTGAGCAAGCTCACTGTTCTGGCGCTATAGGAAACACAGTAGAGTAGAAGAGTTCTGTTTTCTCAAAAGCAGAGTGTGTTTCTTGTAAGGCGAGCTAGCATTTGATTCCAGGTCCTAAATGAAGTTGAATCACATGCAGTTTCTGGTTCTACACGCAAGAGTTGTTTTTTGGTAAGGAAAGTCACTATTGTGCTCCCATTGTCATACACAGTTCAAATAGCACTCGCATCTGTTCCCAGCAAGTACAGTGTATTGGACTGAAGAGGAGCTACTGTTCTTGTCAGTTTCGTAAGCAGAGTTAAACTATATATGGCCCGTGTGTGTGGGAAGCACAGTTCTTTTGTTCTGAGCAAGCTCACTGTTCTGGCCCTATAGGAAACACAGTAGAGTAGAAGAGTGCTCTTTTCTCAAAAACAGAGTGTGTTTCTTGTAAGGCGAGCTAGCGTTTGTTCCCCAGTCCTAAATGGGAGTTGAATCACATGCATTTTCTGGTCCTACGAGCAAGAGTTGTTTTCTGGTAATAAGAGTCACTATTGCGCTCCCACTGTCATACACAGGGCAAATAGCACTGGCGTCTGTAGAGTGTATTGGACTGAAGAGGAGCTACTGTTCTTGTCAGTTTCCTAAGCAGAGTTGAACTAGATATGGCCGTGTGTGTAGGAAGCACAGTTCTTTTGTTCTGAGCAAGCTCACTGTTCGGACCCCATTGGAAACACAGTAGAGTAGAAGAGTGCTCTTTTCTCAAAAGCAGAGTGTGTTTCTTGTAATGCAAGCTAGCATTTGTTTCCCAGGCCTAAATGGAGTTGAATTACATGCAGTTTCTCTTCCTACGAGCAAGAGTTGTTTTCTGGTAAGAAGAGTGACTCTTGCGCTCCCATTGCCATACACAGTGCAAATAGCACTGGCGTCTGTTCCCAGCATGTACAGCGTATTGCACTGAAGAGGATCTACTCTTCTTGTCAGTTTCCTCAGGAGAGTTGAACCAGATATAGCCCGTGTGTGTAGGAAGCACAGTTCTTTTGTTCTGAGCAAGCTGACTGTTCGGACCCCATAGGAAACACAGTAGAGTAGAAGAGTGCTCTTTTCTCAAAAGCAGAGTGTGTTTCTTGTAAGGCGAGCTAGCGTTTGTTTGCCAGTCCTAAATGGAGTTGAATCACATGCAGTTTCTGGTCCTACGAGCAAGGGATGTTTTCTGGTAAGAAAAGTCACTATTGTGCTCCCTTTGCCATAAACTGTGCAAATAGCACTCGTGTGTGTTCCCAGCAAGTACAATGTATTGGACTGAAGAGGAACTACTGTTCTTGTCAGTTTCTTAAGCAGAGTTGAACTACATATGGCCCGTGTGTGTAGGAATCACAGTTCTTTTGTCCTGAGCATGATCACTGTTCTGGCCCTATAGGAAACACAGAAGAGTAGAAGAGTGCTCTTTTCTCAGAAGCAGAGTGTGTTTCTTGTAAGGCAAGCTAGTGTTTGATTCCCAGTCCTACATGGAGTTGAATCACATGCAGTTTCTGTTCCTACGAGCAAGAGTTGTTTTCTGGTAAGAAGAGTCAATATTGTGCTACCATTGTCATACACAGTGCAAATAGCACTCTCGTCTGTTCCCAGCAAGTACAGTGTATTGGACAGAAGAGGAGCTACTGTTCTTGTCAGTTTCCTAAGCAGAGTTGAACTAGATATGGCCCGTGTGTGTGAAGCACAGTTCATTTGTTCTGAGCAAGCTCAATTTTCGGACCCCATAATAAACACAGTAGAGTAGAAGATTGCTCTTTTCTCAAACGCAGAGTGTGTTTCTTTTAAGGCTAGCTAGTGTTTATTTCCCAGTCAGAAACGGAGTAAAATCCCATGCAGTTTCTGGTCCTACGAGCAAGAGTTGTTTTCTGGTAAGAAGAGTCACTAATTTGCTCCCTTTGCGATACACAGCACAAATAGCACTCGCGTCTGCTCTCAGCAAGTACAGTGTATTGGATTGAAGAGGAGCTACTGTTCTTGTTAGTTTCCTAAGCAGAGTTGAACGAGATATGGCCCTTGTGTGTAGGAAGCACAGTTCTTTTGTTCTGAGCAAGCTCACTCTTCAGACCCTATAGGAAACACAGTAGAGTAGAAGAGTGCTCTTTTCTCAAAAGCAGAATGTGTTTCTTGTAAGGCGAGCTAGCGTTTGTTTCCCAGTCCTAAATGAAGTTGAATCACATGCAGTTTCTGATCCTAGTAGCAAGAATTGTTTT
The DNA here is from genome assembly GCF_949786415.1 of Peromyscus eremicus. Taxonomy (NCBI): domain Eukaryota; kingdom Metazoa; phylum Chordata; class Mammalia; order Rodentia; family Cricetidae; genus Peromyscus; species Peromyscus eremicus. Next base: position 82,999 of record NW_026735169.1, read on the forward strand.
CTGGTAAGAAGAGTCACTATTGCCCTCCCATTGTCATACACATGGCAAATAGCACTGGCGTCTGTTCCCAGCATGTACAGTGTATTGGACTGAAGAGGATCTACTGTTCTTGTCAGTTTCCTAAGCAGAGTTGAACAAGATATGGCCCGTGTGTATAGGAAGCACAGTTCTTTTGTTCTGAGCAAGCTCACTGTTCGGACCCCATAGGAAACACAGTAGAGTAGAAGAGTGCTCTTTTCTCAAAAGCAGAGTGTGTTTCTTGTAAGGCAAGCTAGCGTTTGTTTCCCAGTCCTAAATGGAATTGAATCACATGCAGTTTCTGATCCTAGGAGCAAGAGTTGTTTTCTGGTAAGAAGAGTCACTATTGTGCTCCCATTGACATACACAGGGCAAATAGCACTGGCGTCTGTTCCCAGGATGTACAGTGTATTGGACTGAAGAGGATCTACTGTTCTTGTCAGTTTCCTAAGCAGAGTTGAACTAGATATGGCCCGTGTGTGTAGGAAGCACAGTTCTTTTGTTCTGAGCAAGCTCACTGTTTTGGCCCTATAGGAAACAAAATAGAGTAGAAGAGTGCTCTTTTCTCAAAAGCAGAGTGTGTTTCTTGTAAAGCGAGCTAGCGTTTGTTTCCCAGTCCTAAAGGTAGTTGAATCACATGCAGTTTCTGGTCCTACAAGCAAGAGTTGTTTTCAAGTAAGAAGAGTCACTATTGTGCTCCCATTGCCATACACAGGGCAAAAAAGGACTCGCGTCTGTTCCCAGGATGTACAGTGTATTGGACTGAAGAGGATCTACTGTTCTTGTCAGTTTCCTAAGCAAAGTTGAACTAGATATGGCCCGTGTGTGTTAGAAGTACACTTCTTTTGTTCTGAGGAACCTCACTCTTCTGGCCCTATAGGAAACACAGTACAGTAGAAGAGTGCTCTTTTCTCAAAAGTAGAATGTGTTTCTTGTAAGGCGAGCTAGCGTTTCTTTCCCAGTCCTAAATGGAGTTGAATCACATGCAGTTTCTGGTCCTACGAGCAAGAGTTGTTTTCTCGTAAGAAGAGTCACTATTGCCCTCCCATTGTCATACACAGGGCAAATAGCACTGGCGTCTGTTCCCAGCATGTACAGTGTATTGGACTGAAGATGATCTACTGTTCTTGTCAGTTTCCTAAGCAGAGTTGAACTAGATATGGCCCGTGTGTGTAGGAAGCACAGTTCTTTTGTTCTGAGCAAGCTCACTGTTCGGACCCCATAGGACACACAGTAGAATAGAAGAGTGCTCTTTTCTCAAAAGCAGAGTGTGTTTCTTGTAAGGCGAGCTAGCGTTTGTTTCCCAGTCCAAAATGGAGTTGAATCACATGCAGTTTCTGGTCCTACGAGCAAGGGATGTTTTCTGGTAAGGAAAGTCACTATTGTGCTCCCTTTGCCATAAACAGTGCAAATTGCACTCACGTCTGTTCCCAGCAATACAGTGTATTGGACTGAAGAGGAGCTACTGTTCTTGTCAGTTTTTTAAGCAGAGTTGAACTAGATATGGCCCGTGTGTGTAGGAAGCACAGTTCTTTTGTTCTGAGCAAGCTCACTGTTTTGGTCCTATAGGAAACACAGATGAGTAGAAGAGTGCTCTTTTCTCAAAAGCAGAGTGTGTTTCTTGTAAGGTGAGCTAGCGTTTCTTTCCCAGTCCTAAGTGGAGTTGAATTAGATGCAGTTTCTTGTCCTATGAGCAAGAGTTGTTTTCTGGTAAGAAGAGTCACTATTGCGCTCCTATTGCCATACACAGTGCAAATAGCACTGGCGTCTGTTCCCAGGAAGTACAGTTTATTGGACAGAAGAGGAGCTACTGTTCTTGTCAGTTTCCTAAGCAGAGTTGAACTAGATATGGCCCGTGTGTGTAGGAAGCACAGTTCTTTTGTTCTGAGCAAGCTCACTGTTCGGATGCCATAGGAAACACAGTAGAATAGAAGAGTGCTCTTTTCTCAAAAGCAGAGTGTGTTTCTTGTAAGATGAGCTAGCGTTTGTTTCCCAGTGCTAAATGGAGTTGAATCCCAAGCAGTTTCTGGTCCTACGAGCAAGAGTTGTTTTATGGTAAGAAGAGTCACTATTGTGCTCCCATATTCATACACAGTGCAAATAGCACTGGCGTCTGTTCCCAGCAAGTACAGTGTATTGGACTGAAGAGGATCTACTGTTCCTGTCAGTTTCCTAAGCAGAGTTGAACTAGATATGGCCCGTGTGTGTAGGAAGCACAGTTCTTTTGTTCTGAGCAAGCTCACTGTTCAGACCCCATAGGAAACACAGTAGAGTAGATGTGTGCCCTATTCTCAAAAGCAGAGCGTGTTTCTTATAAGGCGAGCTAGCGTTTGTTTCCCATCCCTAAGTGGTTTGAATCAAATGTAGTTTCAGGTCCTAAGAGCAAGAGTTGTTTCCTGGTAAGTAGAGTCACTATTGCGCAACCATTGCGGTACACAGTGCAAATAGCACTCGCGTCTGTTCCCAGCAAGTACAGTGTATTGGACTGAAGAGGATCTACTGTTCTCGTCAGTATCCTAAGCACTGTTGAACTAGATATGGCCCGTGTGTGTAGGAAGCACAGTTCTTTTGTTCTGAGCAAGCTCACTGTTCTGGTCCTATAGGAAACACAGTAGAGTAGAAGAGTGCTCTTTTGTCAAAAGCAGAGTGTGTTTCTTGTAAGGCGAGCTAGCGTTTGTTTCCCAGTACTAAATGGAGTTGAAATAAACATGCAGTTTCTGGTCCTAGGAGCGAAGTTGTTTTCTGGTAAGAAGAGTCCATTCTGCGCTCCCTTTGCCATACACAGTGCAAATAGCACTCGCATCTGTTCCCAGCAAGTACAGTGTATTGGACTGAAGAGAGGCTACTGTTCTTGTGAGTTTCGTAAGCAGATTTGAACTAGATATGGCCCGTGTGTGTAGGAAGCACAGTTCTTTTGTTCTGAGCAAGCTCACTGTTCTGGACCTATAGGAAACACAGTAGAGTAGAGGAGTGCTCTTTTCTCAAAAGCAGAGTGTGTTTCTTGTAAGTCTAGCTAGCGTTTGTTTCCCAGTCCTAAATGGAGGTCAATCAAATGCAGTTTTTGGTCCTACGAGCAAGAGTTGTTTTCTGGTAAGAAGAGTCACTATTGCGCTCCCATTGCCATACACAGTAAAAATAGCACTCTCGTCTGTTCCCAGCAAGTACAGTGTATTGGACTGAAGAGGAGCTACTGTTCTTGTCAGTTTCCTAAGCAGAGTTGAACTAGATATGGCACGTGTGTGTAGGAAGCACAGTTCTTTTGTTCTGAGCAAGCTCACTGTTCTGGCCCTATAGGAAACACAGTAGAGTAGAAGAGGGCTCTTTTCTCAAAAGCAGAAAGTGTTTCTTGTAAGGCGAGCTAGTGTTTGTTTCTCAGTTCTAAATGGAGTTGAATCACATGCAGTTTCTGGTCCTACGAGCAAGAGTTGTTTTCTTGTAAGAACAGTCACTATTGCGCTCCCATTGCCATACACAGCGCAAATCGCACTGGCGTTTGTTCCCAGCATGTACAATGTATTGGACTGAAGAGGATCTACTGTTCTTGTCAGTTTATTAAGCAGAATTGAACGAGATATGGCCGAATGTAGGAAGCACAGTTCTTTTGTTCTGAGCAAGCTCACTGTTCTGGCGCTATAGGAAACACAGTAGAGTAGAAGAGTTCTGTTTTCTCAAAAGCAGAGTGTGTTTCTTGTAAGGCGAGCTAGCATTTGATTCCAGGTCCTAAATGAAGTTGAATCACATGCAGTTTCTGGTTCTACACGCAAGAGTTGTTTTTTGGTAAGGAAAGTCACTATTGTGCTCCCATTGTCATACACAGTTCAAATAGCACTCGCATCTGTTCCCAGCAAGTACAGTGTATTGGACTGAAGAGGAGCTACTGTTCTTGTCAGTTTCGTAAGCAGAGTTAAACTATATATGGCCCGTGTGTGTGGGAAGCACAGTTCTTTTGTTCTGAGCAAGCTCACTGTTCGGACCCCATAGGAAACACAGTAGAGTAGAAGAGTGCTCTTTTCTCAAAAGCAGAGTGTGTTTCTTGTAATGCAAGCTAGCATTTGTTTCCCAGGCCTAAATGGAGTTGAATTACATGCAGTTTCTCTTCCTACGAGCAAGAGTTGTTTTCTGGTAAGAAGAGTGACTCTTGCGCTCCCATTGCCATACACAGTGCAAATAGCACTGGCGTCTGTTCCCAGCATGTACAGTGTATTGCACTGAAGAGGATCTACTCTTCTTGTCAGTTTCCTCAGGAGAGTTGAACCAGATATAGCCCGTGTGTGTAGGAAGCACAGTTCTTTTGTTCTGAGCAAGCTGACTGTTCGGACCCCATAGGAAACACAGTAGAGTAGAAGAGTGCTCTTTTCTCAAAAGCAGAGTGTGTTTCTTGTAAGGCGAGCTAGCGTTTGTTTGCCAGTCCTAAATGGAGTTGAATCACATGCAGTTTCTGGTCCTACGAGCAAGGGATGTTTTCTGGTAAGAGAAGTCACTATTGTGCTCCCTTTGCCATAAACTGTGCAAATAGCACTCGTGTGTGTTCCCAGCAAGTACAATGTATTGGACTGAAGAGGAGCTACTGTTCTTGTCAGTTTCTTAAGCAGAGTTGAACTACATATGGCCCGTGTGTGTAGGAATCACAGTTCTTTTGTCCTGAGCATGATCACTGTTCTGGCCCTATAGGAAACACAGAAGAGTAGAAGAGTGCTCTTTTCTCAGAAGCAGAGTGTGTTTCTTGTAAGGCAAGCTAGTGTTTGATTCCCAGTCCTACATGGAGTTGAATCACATGCAGTTTCTGTTCCTACGAGCAAGAGTTGTTTTCTGGTAAGAAGAGTCAATATTGTGCTACCATTGTCATACACAGTGCAAATAGCACTCTCGTCTGTTCCCAGCAAGTACAGTGTATTGGACAGAAGAGGAGCTACTGTTCTTGTCAGTTTCCTAAGCAGAGTTGAACTAGATATGGCCCGTGTGTGTGAAGCACAGTTCATTTGTTCTGAGCAAGCTCAATTTTCGGACCCCATAATAAACACAGTAGAGTAGAAGATTGCTCTTTTCTCAAAAGCAGAGTGTGTTTCTTTTAAGGCTAGCTAGTGTTTATTTCCCAGTCAGAAACGGAGTAAAATCCCATGCAGTTTCTGGTCCTACGAGCAAGAGTTGTTTTCTGGTAAGAAGAGTCACTATTTTGCTCCCTTTGCCATACACAGCGCAAATAGCACTCGCGTCTGCTCTCAGCAAGTACAGTGTATTGGATTGAAGAGGAGCTACTGTTCTTGTTAGTTTCCTAAGCAGAGTTGAACGAGATATGGCCCGTGTGTGTAGGAAGCACAGTTCTTTTGTTCTGAGCAAGCTCACTCTTCAGACCCTATAGGAAACACAGTAGAGTAGAAGAGTGCTCTTTTCTCAAAAGCAGAATGTGTTTCTTGTAAGGCGAGCTAGCGTTTGTTTCCCAGTCCTAAATGGAGTTGAATCACATGCAGTTTCTGATCCTAGTAGCAAGAATTGTTTTCTGGTAAGAAGAGTCACTATTGCCCTCCCATTGTCATACACATGGCAAATAGCACTGGCGTCTGTTCCCAGCATGTACAGTGTATTGGACTGAAGAGGATCTACTGTTCTTGTCAGTTTCCTAAGCAGAGTTGAACTAGTAATAGCCCGTGTGTGTAGGAAGCACAGTTCTTTTGTTCTTAGGAAGCTCACTGTTTTGGCCCTATAGGAAAAACAATAGAGTAGAAGAGTGCTCTTTTCTCAAAAGCAGAGTGTGTTTCTTGTAAGGCGAGCTAGCTTTTGTTTCCCAGTCCTACATGGAGTTGAATCACATGCAGTTTCTGGTCCTACGAGCAAGAGTTGTTTTCTGGTAAGAAGAGTCACTATTGTGCTCCCTTTGCTATACACAGGGCAAATAGCACTCGCGTCTGTTCCCAGCAAGTACAGTGAATTTGACTGAAGAGGATCTACTGTTCTTGTCAGTTTCTTAGCAGAGTTGAACTAGATATGGCCAGTGTGTGTAGGAAGCACATTTCTTTTGTTCTGAGCAAGCTCACTGTTTTGGCCCTCTAGGAAACACAGTAGAGTAGAAGAGTGCTCTTTTCTCAAAAGCAGAGTGTGTTTCTTGTAAGGTGAGCTAGCGTTTGTTTCCCAGTCCTAAATGGAGTTGAATTAGATGCAGTTTCTTGTCCTATGAGCAAGAGTTGTTTTCTGGTAAGAAGAGTCACTATTGCGCTCCTATTGCCATACACAGTACAAACAACACTCGCTACTGTTCTTTGCAAGTACAGTGTATTGGATAGAAGAGGAGCTCCTGTTCTTGTCAGTTTCCTAAGCAGAGTTGAACTAGATATGGCCCGTGTGTGTAGGAAGCACAGTTCTTTTGTTCTGAGCAAGCTCACTGTTCGGACCCCATAGGAAACACAGTAGAGTAGAAGAGTGCTCTTTTCTCAAAAGCAGAGTGTGTTTCTTGTAAGGCGAGCTAGCGTTTGTTTCCCAGTCCTAAATGGAATTGAATCACATGCAGTTTCTGATCCTAGGAGCAAGAGTTGTTTTCTGGTAAGAAGAGTCACTGTTGCGCTCCCATTGACATACACAGGGCAAATAGCACTGGCATCTGTTCCCAGCATGTACAGTGTATTGGACTGAAGAGGATCTACTGTTCTTGTCAGTTTCCTAAGCAGAGTTGAAGTAGATATGGCCCGTGTGTGTAGGAAGCACAGTTCTTTTGTTCTGAGCAAGCTCACTGTTTTGGCCGTATAGGAAACACAATAGAGTAGAAGAGTGCTCTTTTCTCAAAAGCAGAGTGTGTTTCTTGTAAAGCGAGCTAGCGTTTGTTTCCCAGTCCTAAAGGTAGTTGAATCACATGCAGTTTCTGGTCCTACAAGCAAGAGTTGTTTTCTAGTAAGAAGAGTCACTATTGTGCTCCCATTGCCATACACAGGGCAAAAAGGACTCGCGTCTGTTCCCAGGATGTACAGTGTATTGGATTGAAGAGGATCTACTGTTCTTGTCAGTTTCCTAAGCAAAGTTGAACTAGATATGGCCCGTGTGTGTTAGAAGTACACTTCTTTTGTTCTGAGGAACCTCACTCTTCTGGCCCTATAGGAAACACAGTACAGTAGAAGAGTGCTCTTTTCTCAAAAGCAGAGTGTGTTTATTGTAAGGTGAGCTAGCGTTTGTTTCCCAGTCCTAAATGGAGTTGAATTAGATGCAGTTTCTTGTCCTATGAGCAAGAGTTGTTTTCTGGTAAGAAGAGTCACTATTGCGCTCCTATTGCCATACACAGTACAAACAACACTCGCTACTGTTCTTTGCAAGTACAGTGTATTGGACAGAAGAGGAGCTCCTGTTATTGTCAGTTTCCTAAGCAGAGTTGAACTAGATATGGCCCATGTGTGTAGGAAGCACAGTTCTTTTGTTCTGAGCAAGCTCACTGTTCGGACCCCATAGGAAACACAGTAGAGTAGAAGAGTGCTCTTTTCTCAGAAGCAGAGTGTGTTTCTTGTAAGGCGAGCTAGCGTTTGTTTCCCAGTCCTAAATGGAATTGAATCACATGCAGTTTCTGATCCTAGGAGCAAGAGTTGTTTTCTGGTAAGAAGAGTCACTATTGCGCTCCCATTGTCATACACAGGGCAAATAGCACTGGCGTCTGTTCCCAGCATGTACAGTGTATTGGACTGAAGAGGAGCTCCTGTTCTTGTCAGTTTCCTAAGCAGAGTTGAACTAGATATGGCCCATGTGTGTAGGAAGCACAGTTCTTTTGTTCTGAGCAAGCTCACTGTTCGGACCCCATAGGAAACACAGTAGAGTAGAAGAGTGCTCTTTTCTCAGAAGCAGAGTGTGTTTCTTGTAAGGCGAGCTAGCGTTTGTTTCCCAGTCCTAAATGGAATTGAATCACATGCAGTTTCTGATCCTAGGAGCAAGAGTTGTTTTCTGGTAAGAAGAGTCACTATTGCGCTCCCATTGTCATACACAGGGCAAATAGCACTGGCGTCTGTTCCCAGCATGTACAGTGTATTGGACTGAAGAGGAGCTACTGTTCTTGTCAGTTTCCTAAGCAGAGTTGAACTAGATATAGCCCGTGTGTGTACGAAGCACAGTTCTTTGTTCTGAGCAAGCTCACTGTTCTGGCCCTATAGGAAACACAGTAGAGTAGAAGAGTGCTCTTTTCTCAAAAGCAGAGTGTGTTTCTTGTAAGGTGAGCTAGCTTTTGTTTCACAGTCCTAAATGGAGTTGAATCACATGCAGTTTTTGGTCCTAGAGCAAGGGATGTTTTCTGGTAAGGAAAGTCACTATTGTGCTCCCTTTGCCATGAACAGTGCAAATAGCACTCGCGTCTGTTCCCAGCAAGTACAGTGTATTGGACTGAAGAGGAGCTACTGGTCTTGTCAATTTCCTAAGCAGAATTGAACTAGATGTGGCCCGTGTGTGTATGAAGCACAGTTCTTTTGTTCTCAGCAAGCTCACTGTTCGGATCCCATAGGAAACACTGTAGAGTAGAAGAGTGCTCTTTTCTCAAAAGCAGAGTGTGTTTCTTGTAAGGTGAGCTAGTGTTTGTTTCCCAGTCAGAAATGGAATTGAATCCCATGTAGTTTCTGGAACTACGAGCAAGAGATGTTTTCTGGTAAGAAGAGTCACTATTGCGCTCCCATTGTCATACACAGGGCAAATAGCACTCGCGTCTGTTCCCAGCAAGTACAGTGTATTGGACTGAAGAGGATCTACATTTCTTGTCAGTTTTTTAAGCAGAATTGAACTAGATATGACCGTGTGTGTAGGAAGCACAGTTCTTTTGTTCTGAGCAAGCTCACTGTTTTGGCCCTGTAGGAAACACAATAGAGTAGAAGAGTGCTCTTTTCTCAAAAGCAGAGTGTGTTTCTTGTAAGGCGAGCTAGCGTTTGTTTCCCAGTCCGAAATGGAGTTGAATCCCATGCAGTTTCTGGTCCTAAGAGCAAGAGGTGTTTTCTGGTGTAAAGAGTCACTGTTGTGCTCCCATTGCCATATAGAGGGCAAATAGCACTCGCGTCTGTTCCCAGCAATTACAGTGTATTGGACTGAAGAGGAGCTACTGTTCTTGTCAGTTTCCTAAGCAGAGTTGAACTAGATATGGCCCGTGTGTGTAGTAAGCACAGTTCTTTTGTTCTGAGCAAGCTCACTGTTTGGACCCCAAAGGAAACACAGTAGAGTAGAAGAGTGCTCTTTTCTCAAAAGCAGAGTGTGTTTCTTGTAAGGCGAGCTAACGTTTGTTTCGAAGTCCTAAATGGAGTTGAATCACATGCAGTTTCTGGTCCTACGAGCAAGAGTTGTTTTCTGGTAAGAAGAATCACTATTGTGCTCCCATTGTCATACACAGGGCAAATAGCACTGGCGTCTATTCCCAGCATGTACAGTGTATTGGACTGAAGAGGATCTACTGTTCTTGTCAGTTTCCTAAGCAGAATTGAACTAGACACGGCCGTGTGTGTAGGAAGCACAGTTCTTTTGTTCTGAGCAAGCTCACTGTTCTGATCCCATAAGAAACACAGTAGAGTAGAAGAGTGCCCTTTTCTCAAAAGCAGTGTGTGTTTCTTGTAAGGCGAGCTAGCGTTTGTTTTTCAGTCCTAAATGCAGTTGAATCACATGCAGTTTCTGGTCCTACGAGCAAGAGTTGTTTTCTGGGAAGAAGAGTCACTATTGTGCTCCCATTGTCATACACAGGGCAAATAGCACTCGCGTGTGTTGCCTGCATACAGTGTATTGGACTCAAGAGGATCTACTGTCCTTGTCAGTTTCCTAAGCAGAGTTGAACTAGATATAGCCCGTGTGTATAGGAAACACAGTTCTTTTGTTCTGAGCAAGCTCACTATTCTGGCCCTATAGGAAACACAGTAGAGTAGAAGAGTGCTCTTTTCTCAAAGCAGAGTGTGTTTCTTGTAAGGCGAGCTAGCGTTTCTTTCCCAGTCCTAAATGGAGTTGAATCACTTGCAGTTTCTGGTCCTACAAGTAAGAGTTGTTTTCTGGTAAGAAGAGTCACTATTGCGCTCCCATTGTCATACACAGGACAAATAGCATTGGCGTCTGTTCCCAGCATGTACAGTGTATTGGACTGAAGAGGATCTACTGCTCTTGTCAGTTTCCTAAGCAGAGTTGAACTAGATATGGCCCGTGTGTGTAGGAAGCACAGTTCTTTTGTTCTGAGCAAGCTCACTGTTCGGACCCCATAGGAAACACAGTAGAGTAGAAGAGTGCTCTTTTCTCAGAAGCAGAGTGTGTTTCTTGTAAGGCGAGCTAGCGTTTGTTTCCCAGTCCTAAATGGAATTGAATCACATGCAGTTTCTAATCCTAGGAGCAAGAGTTGTTTTCTGGTAAGAAGAGTCACTATTGCGCTCCCATTGTCATACATAGGGAAAATAGCACTTGCGTCTGTTCACAGCATGTACAGTGTATTGGACTGAAGAGGAGCTACTGTTCTTGTCAGTTTCTTAAGCAGAGTTGAACTAGATATAGCCCGTGTGTGTAGGAAGCACAGTTCTTTTGTTCTGAGCAAGCTCACTGTTCTGGCCCTATAGACAACACAGAAGAGTAGAAGAGTGCTCTTTTCTCAGAAGCAGAGTTTGTTTCTTGTAAGGCGAGCTAGCGTTTGTCTCCCAGTCCTAAATGGAGTTGAATTACATGCATTTTCTTGTCCTATGAGCAATAGTTGTTTTCTGGTAAGAAGAGTCACTATTGCGCTCCTATTGCCATACACAGTGCAAACAACACTCGCTACTGTTCTTTGCAAGTACAGTGTATTGGACAGAAGAGGAGCTACTGTTCTTGTGAGTTTCCTAAGCAGAGTTGAACTAGATATGGCCCGTGTGTGTAGGAAGCACAGTTCTTTTGTTCTGAGCAAGCTCACTGTTCGGACCCCATAGGAAACACAGTAGAATAGAAGTGTGCTCTTTTCTCAAAAGCAGAGTGTGTTTCTTGTAAGGCTAGCTAGTGTTTGTTTCCCAGTAAGAAACAGATTTGAATCTCATGAGTTTCTGGTCCTATGAGCAAGAGTTGTTTTTTGGTAACAGGAGTCACTATTTCGCTCCCATTCCCATGCACAGTGCAAATAAGACTCGCGTCTGCGACTTGCAAGTACAGTGCATTGGACTGAAGAGGAGCTACTGTTCTTGTCATTTTGCTAAGCAGAGTTGAACTAGATATGCCCCTTTTGTGTAGGAAGCACAGTTCTTTTGTTCTGAGCAAGCTCACTGTTCTGGCCCTGTAGGAAACACAGTAGAGTAGAAGAGTGCTCTTTCTTCAGAAGCAGAATGTGTTTCTTGTAAGGCGAGCTAGCGTTTGTTTCCCAGTCCTAAATGGAGTTGAATCACATGCAATTTCTGGTCCTACGCGAAAGAGTTGTTTTCTGGTAAGAAGAGTCACTATTGTGCTACCATTGCCATACACAGTGCAAATAGCACTCGCGTCTGTTCCCAGCAAGTACAGTGTATTGGACTGAAGAGGATCTACTGTTCTTGTCAGTTTCCTAAGCAGAGTTGAACTAGATATGGCCCGTGTGTGTAGGAAGCACAGTTCTTTTGTTCTGAGCAAGCTCACTGTTCGGACCCCATAGGAAACACAGTAGAGTAGAAGAGTGCTCTTTTCTCAGAAGCAGAGTGTGTTTCTTGTAAGGCGAGCTAGCGTTTGTTTCCCAGTCCTAAATGGAATTGAATCACATGCAGTTTCTAATCCTAGGAGCAAGAGTTGTTTTCTGGTAAGAAGAGTCACTATTGCGCTCCCATTGTCATACATAGGGCAAATAGCACTGGCGTCTGTTCACAGCATGTACAGTGTATTGGACTGAAGAGGAGCTACTGTTCTTGTCAGTTTCTTAAGCAGAGTTGAACTACATATGGCCCGTGTGTGTAGGAATCACAGTTCTTTTGTCCTGAGCATGATCACTGTTCTGGCCCTATAGGAAACACAGAAGAGTAGAAGAGTGCTCTTTTCTCAGAAGCAGAGTGTGTTTCTTGTAAGGCAAGCTAGTGTTTGATTCCCAGTCCTACATGGAGTTGAATCACATGCAGTTTCTGTTCCTACGAGCAAGAGTTGTTTTCTGGTAAGAAGAGTCAATATTGTGCTACCATTGTCATACACAGTGCAAATAGCACTCTCGTCTGTTCCCAGCAAGTACAGTGTATTGGACAGAAGAGGAGCTACTGTTCTTGTCAGTTTCCTAAGCAGAGTTGAACTAGATATGGCCCGTGTGTGTGAAGCACAGTTCATTTGTTCTGAGCAAGCTCAATTTTCGGACCCCATAATAAACACAGTAGAGTAGAAGATTGCTCTTTTCTCAAAAGCAGAGTGTGTTTCTTTTAAGGCTAGCTAGTGTTTATTTCCCAGTCAGAAACGGAGTAAAATCCCATGCAGTTTCTGGTCCTACGAGCAAGAGTTGTTTTCTGGTAAGAAGAGTCACTATTTTGCTCCCTTTGCCATACACAGCGCAAATAGCACTCGCGTCTGCTCTCAGCAAGTACAGTGTATTGGATTGAAGAGGAGCTACTGTTCTTGTTAGTTTCCTAAGCAGAGTTGAACGAGATATGGCCCGTGTGTGTAGGAAGCACAGTTCTTTTGTTCTGAGCAAGCTCACTCTTCAGACCCTATAGGAAACACAGTAGAGTAGAAGAGTGCTCTTTTCTCAAAAGCAGAATGTGTTTCTTGTAAGGCGAGCTAGCGTTTGTTTCCCAGTCCTAAATGGAGTTGAATCACATGCAGTTTCTGATCCTAGTAGCAAGAATTGTTTTCTGGTAAGAAGAGTCACTATTGCCCTCCCATTGTCATACACATGGCAAATAGCACTGGCGTCTGTTCCCAGCATGTACAGTGTATTGGACTGAAGAGGATCTACTGTTCTTGTCAGTTTCCTAAGCAGAGTTGAACTAGTAATAGCCCGTGTGTGTAGGAAGCACAGTTCTTTTGTTCTTAGGAAGCTCACTGTTTTGGCCCTATAGGAAAAACAATAGAGTAGAAGAGTGCTCTTTTCTCAAAAGCAGAGTGTGTTTCTTGTAAGGCGAGCTAGCTTTTGTTTCCCAGTCCTACATGGAGTTGAATCACATGCAGTTTCTGGTCCTACGAGCAAGAGTTGTTTTCTGGTAAGAAGAGTCACTATTGTGCTCCCTTTGCTATACACAGGGCAAATAGCACTCGCGTCTGTTCCCAGCAAGTACAGTGAATTTGACTGAAGAGGATCTACTGTTCTTGTCAGTTTCTTAGCAGAGTTGAACTAGATATGGCCAGTGTGTGTAGGAAGCACATTTCTTTTGTTCTGAGCAAGCTCACTGTTTTGGCCCTCTAGGAAACACAGTAGAGTAGAAGAGTGCTCTTTTCTCAAAAGCAGAGTGTGTTTCTTGTAAGGTGAGCTAGCGTTTGTTTCCCAGTCCTAAATGGAGTTGAATTAGATGCAGTTTCTTGTCCTATGAGCAAGAGTTGTTTTCTGGTAAGAAGAGTCACTATTGCGCTCCTATTGCCATACACAGTACAAACAACACTCGCTACTGTTCTTTGCAAGTACAGTGTATTGGATAGAAGAGGAGCTCCTGTTCTTGTCAGTTTCCTAAGCAGAGTTGAACTAGATATGGCCCGTGTGTGTAGGAAGCACAGTTCTTTTGTTCTGAGCAAGCTCACTGTTCGGACCCCATAGGAAACACAGTAGAGTAGAAGAGTGCTCTTTTCTCAAAAGCAGAGTGTGTTTCTTGTAAGGCGAGCTAGCGTTTGTTTCCCAGTCCTAAATGGAATTGAATCACATGCAGTTTCTGATCCTAGGAGCAAGAGTTGTTTTCTGGTAAGAAGAGTCACTGTTGCGCTCCCATTGACATACACAGGGCAAATAGCACTGGCATCTGTTCCCAGCATGTACAGTGTATTGGACTGAAGAGGATCTACTGTTCTTGTCAGTTTCCTAAGCAGAGTTGAAGTAGATATGGCCCGTGTGTGTAGGAAGCACAGTTCTTTTGTTCTGAGCAAGCTCACTGTTTTGGCCGTATAGGAAACACAATAGAGTAGAAGAGTGCTCTTTTCTCAAAAGCAGAGTGTGTTTCTTGTAAAGCGAGCTAGCGTTTGTTTCCCAGTCCTAAAGGTAGTTGAATCACATGCAGTTTCTGGTCCTACAAGCAAGAGTTGTTTTCTAGTAAGAAGAGTCACTATTGTGCTCCCATTGCCATACACAGGGCAAAAAGGACTCGCGTCTGTTCCCAGGATGTACAGTGTATTGGATTGAAGAGGATCTACTGTTCTTGTCAGTTTCCTAAGCAAAGTTGAACTAGATATGGCCCGTGTGTGTTAGAAGTACACTTCTTTTGTTCTGAGGAACCTCACTCTTCTGGCCCTATAGGAAACACAGTACAGTAGAAGAGTGCTCTTTTCTCAAAAGCAGAGTGTGTTTATTGTAAGGTGAGCTAGCGTTTGTTTCCCAGTCCTAAATGGAGTTGAATTAGATGCAGTTTCTTGTCCTATGAGCAAGAGTTGTTTTCTGGTAAGAAGAGTCACTATTGCGCTCCTATTGCCATACACAGTACAAACAACACTCGCTACTGTTCTTTGCAAGTACAGTGTATTGGACAGAAGAGGAGCTCCTGTTATTGTCAGTTTCCTAAGCAGAGTTGAACTAGATATGGCCCATGTGTGTAGGAAGCACAGTTCTTTTGTTCTGAGCAAGCTCACTGTTCGGACCCCATAGGAAACACAGTAGAGTAGAAGAGTGCTCTTTTCTCAGAAGCAGAGTGTGTTTCTTGTAAGGCGAGCTAGCGTTTGTTTCCCAGTCCTAAATGGAATTGAATCACATGCAGTTTCTGATCCTAGGAGCAAGAGTTGTTTTCTGGTAAGAAGAGTCACTATTGCGCTCCCATTGTCATACACAGGGCAAATAGCACTGGCGTCTGTTCCCAGCATGTACAGTGTATTGGACTGAAGAGGAGCTCCTGTTCTTGTCAGTTTCCTAAGCAGAGTTGAACTAGATATGGCCCATGTGTGTAGGAAGCACAGTTCTTTTGTTCTGAGCAAGCTCACTGTTCGGACCCCATAGGAAACACAGTAGAGTAGAAGAGTGCTCTTTTCTCAGAAGCAGAGTGTGTTTCTTGTAAGGCGAGCTAGCGTTTGTTTCCCAGTCCTAAATGGAATTGAATCACATGCAGTTTCTGATCCTAGGAGCAAGAGTTGTTTTCTGGTAAGAAGAGTCACTATTGCGCTCCCATTGTCATACACAGGGCAAATAGCACTGGCGTCTGTTCCCAGCATGTACAGTGTATTGGACTGAAGAGGAGCTACTGTTCTTGTCAGTTTCCTAAGCAGAGTTGAACTAGATATAGCCCGTGTGTGTACGAAGCACAGTTCTTTGTTCTGAGCAAGCTCACTGTTCTGGCCCTATAGGAAACACAGTAGAGTAGAAGAGTGCTCTTTTCTCAAAAGCAGAGTGTGTTTCTTGTAAGGTGAGCTAGCTTTTGTTTCACAGTCCTAAATGGAGTTGAATCACATGCAGTTTTTGGTCCTAGAGCAAGGGATGTTTTCTGGTAAGGAAAGTCACTATTGTGCTCCCTTTGCCATGAACAGTGCAAATAGCACTCGCGTCTGTTCCCAGCAAGTACAGTGTATTGGACTGAAGAGGAGCTACTGGTCTTGTCAATTTCCTAAGCAGAATTGAACTAGATGTGGCCCGTGTGTGTATGAAGCACAGTTCTTTTGTTCTCAGCAAGCTCACTGTTCGGATCCCATAGGAAACACTGTAGAGTAGAAGAGTGCTCTTTTCTCAAAAGCAGAGTGTGTTTCTTGTAAGGTGAGCTAGTGTTTGTTTCCCAGTCAGAAATGGAATTGAATCCCATGTAGTTTCTGGAACTACGAGCAAGAGATGTTTTCTGGTAAGAAGAGTCACTATTGCGCTCCCATTGTCATACACAGGGCAAATAGCACTCGCGTCTGTTCCCAGCAAGTACAGTGTATTGGACTGAAGAGGATCTACATTTCTTGTCAGTTTTTTAAGCAGAATTGAACTAGATATGACCGTGTGTGTAGGAAGCACAGTTCTTTTGTTCTGAGCAAGCTCACTGTTTTGGCCCTGTAGGAAACACAATAGAGTAGAAGAGTGCTCTTTTCTCAAAAGCAGAGTGTGTTTCTTGTAAGGCGAGCTAGCGTTTGTTTCCCAGTCCGAAATGGAGTTGAATCCCATGCAGTTTCTGGTCCTAAGAGCAAGAGGTGTTTTCTGGTGTAAAGAGTCACTGTTGTGCTCCCATTGCCATATAGAGGGCAAATAGCACTCGCGTCTGTTCCCAGCAATTACAGTGTATTGGACTGAAGAGGAGCTACTGTTCTTGTCAGTTTCCTAAGCAGAGTTGAACTAGATATGGCCCGTGTGTGTAGTAAGCACAGTTCTTTTGTTCTGAGCAAGCTCACTGTTTGGACCCCAAAGGAAACACAGTAGAGTAGAAGAGTGCTCTTTTCTCAAAAGCAGAGTGTGTTTCTTGTAAGGCGAGCTAACGTTTGTTTCGAAGTCCTAAATGGAGTTGAATCACATGCAGTTTCTGGTCCTACGAGCAAGAGTTGTTTTCTGGTAAGAAGAATCACTATTGTGCTCCCATTGTCATACACAGGGCAAATAGCACTGGCGTCTATTCCCAGCATGTACAGTGTATTGGACTGAAGAGGATCTACTGTTCTTGTCAGTTTCCTAAGCAGAATTGAACTAGACACGGCCGTGTGTGTAGGAAGCACAGTTCTTTTGTTCTGAGCAAGCTCACTGTTCTGATCCCATAAGAAACACAGTAGAGTAGAAGAGTGCCCTTTTCTCAAAAGCAGTGTGTGTTTCTTGTAAGGCGAGCTAGCGTTTGTTTTTCAGTCCTAAATGCAGTTGAATCACATGCAGTTTCTGGTCCTACGAGCAAGAGTTGTTTTCTGGGAAGAAGAGTCACTATTGTGCTCCCATTGTCATACACAGGGCAAATAGCACTCGCGTGTGTTGCCTGCATACAGTGTATTGGACTCAAGAGGATCTACTGTCCTTGTCAGTTTCCTAAGCAGAGTTGAACTAGATATAGCCCGTGTGTATAGGAAACACAGTTCTTTTGTTCTGAGCAAGCTCACTATTCTGGCCCTATAGGAAACACAGTAGAGTAGAAGAGTGCTCTTTTCTCAAAGCAGAGTGTGTTTCTTGTAAGGCGAGCTAGCGTTTCTTTCCCAGTCCTAAATGGAGTTGAATCACTTGCAGTTTCTGGTCCTACAAGTAAGAGTTGTTTTCTGGTAAGAAGAGTCACTATTGCGCTCCCATTGTCATACACAGGACAAATAGCATTGGCGTCTGTTCCCAGCATGTACAGTGTATTGGACTGAAGAGGATCTACTGCTCTTGTCAGTTTCCTAAGCAGAGTTGAACTAGATATGGCCCGTGTGTGTAGGAAGCACAGTTCTTTTGTTCTGAGCAAGCTCACTGTTCGGACCCCATAGGAAACACAGTAGAGTAGAAGAGTGCTCTTTTCTCAGAAGCAGAGTGTGTTTCTTGTAAGGCGAGCTAGCGTTTGTTTCCCAGTCCTAAATGGAATTGAATCACATGCAGTTTCTAATCCTAGGAGCAAGAGTTGTTTTCTGGTAAGAAGAGTCACTATTGCGCTCCCATTGTCATACATAGGGAAAATAGCACTTGCGTCTGTTCACAGCATGTACAGTGTATTGGACTGAAGAGGAGCTACTGTTCTTGTCAGTTTCTTAAGCAGAGTTGAACTAGATATAGCCCGTGTGTGTAGGAAGCACAGTTCTTTTGTTCTGAGCAAGCTCACTGTTCTGGCCCTATAGACAACACAGAAGAGTAGAAGAGTGCTCTTTTCTCAGAAGCAGAGTTTGTTTCTTGTAAGGCGAGCTAGCGTTTGTCTCCCAGTCCTAAATGGAGTTGAATTACATGCATTTTCTTGTCCTATGAGCAATAGTTGTTTTCTGGTAAGAAGAGTCACTATTGCGCTCCTATTGCCATACACAGTGCAAACAACACTCGCTACTGTTCTTTGCAAGTACAGTGTATTGGACAGAAGAGGAGCTACTGTTCTTGTGAGTTTCCTAAGCAGAGTTGAACTAGATATGGCCCGTGTGTGTAGGAAGCACAGTTCTTTTGTTCTGAGCAAGCTCACTGTTCGGACCCCATAGGAAACACAGTAGAGTAGAAGAGTGCTCTTTTCTCAAAAGCAGAGTGTATTTCTTGTAAGGCCAGCTAGCGTTTGTTTCCCAGTCCTAAATGGAGTTGAATCACATGTAGTTTCTGATCCTAAGAGCAAGAGTTGTTTTCTGGTAAGAAGAGTCACTATTGCGCTCCCATTGTCATACACAGGGCAATTAGCACTGGCGTCTGTTCCCAGCATGTACAGTGTATTGCACTGAAGAGGATCTACTGTTCTTGTCAGTTACCTAAGCAGAGTTGAACTAGAAAAGGCCCGTGAATGTAGGAAGCACAGTTCTTTTGTTCTGAGCAAGCTCATTGTTCGGACTCCATAGGAAAAACAGTAGAATAGAAGTGTGCTCTTTTCTCAAAAGCAGAGTGTGTTTCTTGTAAGGCTAGCTAGTGTTTGTTTCCCAGTAAGAAACAGATTTGAATCTCATGAGTTTCTGGTCCTATGAGCAAGAGTTGTTTTTTGGTAACAGGAGTCACTATTTCGCTCCCATTCCCATGCACAGTGCAAATAGGACTCGCGTCTGCGACTTGCAAGTACAGTGCATTGGACTGAAGAGGAGCTACTGTTCTTGTCATTTTGCTAAGCAGAGTTGAACTAGATATGCCCCTTTTGTGTAGGAAGCACAGTTCTTTTGTTCTGAGCAAGCTCACTGTTCTGGCCCTGTAGGAAACACAGTAGAGTAGAAGAGTGCTCTTTCTTCAGAAGCAGAATGTGTTTCTTGTAAGGCGAGCTAGCGTTTGTTTCCCAGTCCTAAATGGAGTTGAATCACATGCAATTTCTGGTCCTACGCGAAAGAGTTGTTTTCTGGTAAGAAGAGTCACTATTGTGCTACCATTGCCATACACAGTGCAAATAGCACTCGCGTCTGTTCCCAGCAAGTACAGTGTATTGGACTGAAGAGGATCTACTGTTCTTGTCAGTTTCCTAAGCAGAGTTGAACTAGATATGGCCCGTGTGTGTAGGAAGCACAGTTCTTTTGTTCTGAGCAAGCTCACTGTTCGGACCCCATAGGAAACACAGTAGAGTAGAAGAGTGCTCTTTTCTCAGAAGCAGAGTGTGTTTCTTGTAAGGCGAGCTAGCGTTTGTTTCCCAGTCCTAAATGGAATTGAATCACATGCAGTTTCTAATCCTAGGAGCAAGAGTTGTTTTCTGGTAAGAAGAGTCACTATTGCGCTCCCATTGTCATACATAGGGCAAATAGCACTGGCGTCTGTTCACAGCATGTACAGTGTATTGGACTGAAGAGGAGCTACTGTTCTTGTCAGTTTCTTAAGCAGAGTTGAACTAAATATAGCCCGTGTGTGTAGGAAGCACAGTTCTTTTGTTCTGAGCAAGCTCACTGTTCTGGTCCTGTAGGAAACACAGAAGATTAGAAGAGTGCTCTTTTCTCAAAAGCAAAGTGTGTTTCTTGTAAGGTGAGCTAGCGTTTGTTTCCCAGTCCTAAATGGAGTTGAATTACATGCAGTTTCTTGTCCTATGAGTAAGAGTTGTTTTCTGGTAAGAAGAGTCACTATTGTGCTACCATTGCCATACACAGTGCAAACAACACTCGCTACTGTTCTTTGCAAGTACAGTGTATTGGACAGATGAAGAGCTACTGTTCTTGTCAGTTTCCTAAGCAGAGTTGAACTAGATATGGCCCGTGTGTGGAGGAAGCACAGTTCTTTTGTTCTGAGTAAGCTCACTGTTTTGGCCCTACAGGAAACACAGTAGAGTAGAAGAGTGCTCTTTTCTCAAAAGCAGAATGTGTTTCTTTTAAGGCGAGCTAGCGTTTGTTTCCCAGTCCTAAATGTAGTTGAATCACATGCAGTTTCTGGTCCCACGAGCAAGAGTTGTTTTCTGGTAAGAAGAGTCACTATTGCGCTCCCATTGTCATACATAGGGCAAATAGCACTGGCGTCTGTTCCCAGCATGTACAGTGTATTGGATTGAAGAGGATCTACTGTTCTTGTCAGTTTCCTAACCACAGTTGAACTAGATATAGCCCTTGTGTGTAGGAAGCACAGTTCTTTTGTTCTGAGCAAGCTCACTCTTCTGGCCTATAGGAAACACAGTAGAGAAGAAGAGTGCTCTTTTCTCAAAAGCAGAGTGTGTTTCTTGTAAGGCGAGCTAGCGTTGGTTTCCCAGTCCTAAATGGAATTGAATCACATGCAGTTTCTGGTCCTACTAGCAAGAGTTGTTTTCTGGTAAGAAGAGTCACTATTTCCCTCCCATTGTCATACACAGGGCAAATAGCACTGGCGTCTATTCCCAGCATGTACAGTGTATTGGACTGAAGATGATCTATTGTTCTTGTCAGTTTCCTAAGCAGAGTTGAACTAGATATGGCCCGTGTGTGTAGGAAGCACAGTTCTTTTGTTCTGAGCAAGCTCACTGTTCGGACCCCATAGGAAACACAGTAGAATAGAAGAGTGCTCTTTTTTCAAAAACAGAGTATGTTTCTTGTAAGGCGAGCTAGCGTTTGTTTCCCAGTCCAAAATGGAGTTGAATCACATGCAGTTTCTGGTCCTACGAGCAAGGGATGTTTTCTGGTAAGGAAAGTCACTATTGTGCTCCCTTTGCCATAAACAGTGCAAATAGCACTCATGTCTATTCCCAGCAAGTACAGTGTATTGGACTGAAGAGGAGCTACTGTTCTTGTCAGTTTCCTAAGCAGAGTTGAACTAGATATGGCCCGTGTGTGTAGGAAGCACAGTTCTTTTGTTCTGAGCAAGCTCACTGTTCTGGCCCTATAGACAACACAGAAGAGTAGAAGAGTGCTCTTTTCTCAGAAGCAGAGTTTGTTTCTTGTAAGGCGAGCTAGCGTTTGTCTCCCAGTCCTAAATGGAGTTGAATTACATGCAGTTTCTTGTCCTATGAGCAAGAGTTGTTTTCTGGTAAGAAGAGTCACTATTGCGCTCCTATTGCCATACACAGTGCAAACAACACTCGCTACTGTACTTTGCAAGTACAGTGTATTGGACAGAAGAGGAGCTACTGTTCTTGTGAGTTTCCTAAGCATAGTTGAACTAGATATGGCCCCTGTGTGTAGGAAGCACAGTTCTTTTGTTCTGAGCAAGCTCACTGTTCGGACCCCATAGGAAACACTTTAGAGTAGAAGAGTGCTCTTTTCTCAAAAGCAGAGTGTATTTCTTGTAAGGCCAGCTAGCGTTTGTTTCCCAGTCCTAAATGGAGTTGAATCACATGTAGTTTCTGATCCTAAGAGCAAGAGTTGTTTTCTGGTAAGGAGAGTCACTATTGCGCTCCCATTGTCATACACAGGGCAATTAGCACTGGCGTCTGTTCCCAGCATGTACAGTGTATTGCACTGAAGAGGATCTACTGTTCTTGTCAGTTACCTAAGCAGAGTTGAACTAGATATGGCCCGTGAATGTAGGAAGCACAGTTCTTTTGTTCTGAGCAAGCTCATTGTTCGGACTCCATAGGAAAAACAGTAGAATAGAAGTGTGCTCTTTTCTCAAAAGCAGATTGTGTTTCTTGTAAGGCTAGCTAGTGTTTGTTTCCCAGTAAGAAACAGATTTGAATCTCATGAGTTTCTGGTACTATGAGCAAGAGCTGTTTTTTGGTAACAGGAGTCACTATTTCGCTCCCATTGCCATACACAGTGCAAATAGGACTCGCGTCTGCGACTTGCAAGTACAGTGCATTGGACTGAAGAGGAACCTACTGTTCTTGTCATTTTGCTAAGCAGAGTTGAACTAGATATGCCCCGTTTGTGTAGGAAGCACAGTTCTTTTGTTCTGAGCAAGCTCACTGTTCTGGCCCTGTAGGAAACACAGTAGAGTAGAAGAGTGCTCTTTTTTCAGAAGCAGAATGTGTTTCTTGTAAGAAGAGCTAGCGTTTGTTTCCAAGTCCTAAATGGAGTTGAATCACATGCAATTTCTGGTCCTACGTGCAAGAGTTGTTTTCTGGTAAGAAGAGTCACTATTTCGCTCCCATTGCCATACACAGGGCAAAAAGCACTGGCGTCTGTTCCCAGCATGTACAGTGTATTTGACTGAAGATGATATACTGTTCTTGTCAGTTTCCTAAGCAGAGTTGAACTAGATATGGCCCGTGAGTGTAGGAAGCACATTTCTTTTGTTCTGAGCGAGGTCACTGTTCGGACCCCATAGGAAACACAGTAGAATAGAAGAGTGCTCTTTTCTCAAAAGCAGAGTGTTTCTTGTAAGTCGAGCTAGCGTTTGTTTCCCAGTCCAAAATGGAGTTGAATCACATGCAGTTTCTGGTCCTAAGAGT
The DNA here is from genome assembly GCF_949786415.1 of Peromyscus eremicus. NCBI lineage: Eukaryota > Metazoa > Chordata > Mammalia > Rodentia > Cricetidae > Peromyscus > Peromyscus eremicus. The sequence goes on from NW_026735169.1 coordinate 105,384, forward strand.
AAGGGAAGTTTTCTGGTAAGGAAAGTAACTATTGTGCTCCCTTTGCAATAAACAGTGCAAATAGCACTCACGTCTGTTCCCAGCAAGTACAGTGCATTCGACAGAAGAGGAGCTACTGTTCTTGTCAGTTTCCTAAGGAGAGTTGAACTAGATATGGCCCGTGTGTGTGAAGCACAGTTCTTTTGTTCTGAGCAAGCTCAATTTTCGGACACCATAGTAAACACAGTAGAGTAGAAGAGTGCTCTTTTCTCAAAAGCAGAGTGTGTTTCTTGTAAGGCTAGCTAGTGTTTGTTTCAGTCACAAACGGAGTTTAATCCCATGCAGTTTCTGGTCCTACAAGCAAGAGTTGTTTTCTGATAATAAGAGTCACTATTTCGCTCCCATTTCCATACACAGGGCAAATAGCACTCGCGTCTGCTCCCAGCATGTACAGTGTATTGGACTGAAGAGGAGCTACTGTTCTTGTCAGTTTCCTAAGCAGAGTTGAACTAGATATAGCCCGTGTGTGTAGAAAGCACAGTTCTTTTGTTCTGAGCAAGCTCACTGTTCTGGCCCTGTAGGAAACACAGAAGAGTAGAAGAGTGATCTTTTCTCAAAAGCAGAGTGTGTTTCTTGTAAGGTGAGCTAGCATTTGTTTCCCAGTCCTAAATGGAGTTGAATTACATTTAGTTTCTTGTCCTTTGAGCAAGAGTTGTTTTCTGGTAAGAAGAGTCACTATTGCGCTCCTATTGCCATACACAGTGCAAACAACACTCGATACTGTTCTTTGCAAGTACAGTGTATTGGACAGAAGAGGAGCTACTGTTCTTGTCAGTTTCCTAAGAAGAGTTGAACTAGATATGGCCCGTGTGTGTAGGAAGCACAGTTCTTTGGTTCTGAGCAAGCTCACCTTTCTGACCCCATAGGAAACACAATAGAGTAGAAGAGTGCTCTTTTCTCAAAAGCAGAGTGTGTTTCTTGTAAGGCGAGCTAGCGTTTGTTTCCCAGTCCTAAATGGAGTTGAATCACATGCAGTTTCTGGTCCTACAAGCAAGAGTGGTTTTCTGGAAAGGAAAGTCACTATTGTGTTCCCTTTGCCATACACAGGGCAAATAGCACTCGCGTTTGTTCCCAGCAATTACAGTGTATTGGACTGAAGAGGAGCTACTGCTCTTGTCAGTTTCCTAAGCAGAGTTGAACTAGATATAGCCCGTGTGTGTAGGAAGCACAGTTCTTTTGTTCTGAGCAAGATCAATGTTCTGACCCCATAGGAAACACAGTAGAATAGAAGAGTGCTCTTTTCTCAAAAGCAGAATGTGTTTCTTGTAAGGCGAGCTAGCGTTTGTTTCCTAGTCCTAAATGGAGTTGAATCACATGCAGTTTCTGATCCTAGTAGCAAGAATTGTTTTCTGGTAAGAAGAGTCACTATTGCCCTCCCATTGTCATACACAGGGCAAATAACACTGGCGTCTGTTCGCAGCATGTACAGTGTATTGGACGGAAGAGGACCTACTGTTCTTGTCAGTTTCCTAAGCAGAGTTGAACTAGTAATAGCCGTGTGTTTAGGAGGCACAGTTCTTTTGTTCTGAGGAAGCTCACTGTTTTGGCCCTATAGGAAACACAGTAGAGTAGAAGAGTGCTCTTTTCTCAAAAGCAGAGTGTGTTTCTTGTAAGGCGAGCTAGCTTTTGTTTCCCAGTCCTACATGGAGTTGAATCACATGCAGTTTCTTGTCCTACGAGCAAGAGTTGTTTTCTGGTAAGAAGAGTCACTATTGTGCTCCCTTTGCTATACACAGGGCGTATAGTACTCGCGTCTGTTCCCAGCAAGTACAGTGTATTGGACTGAAGAGGAGCTACTGTTCTTGTCAGTTTCCTAAGCAGAGTTGAACTAGATATGGACCGTGTGTGTAGGAAGCACAGTTCTTTTGTTCTTTGCAACTCACTGTTTTGGTCCTATAGGAAACACAGAAGAGTAGAAGAGTGCTCTTTTCTCAAAAGCAGAGTGTGTTTCTTGTAAGTCTAGCTAGTGTTTATTTTCCAGTCAGAAACGGAGTTGAATCCCATGCAGTTTCTGGTCCTACGAGCAAGAGTTGTTTTCTGGTAAGAAGAGTCACTATTTCGCTCCCTTTGCCATACACAGCGCAAATAGCACTCGTGTCTGCTCCCAGCAAGTACAGTGTATTGGACTGAAGTGGAGCTACTTTTCTTGTCAGTTTCCTAAGCAGAGTTGAACTAGATATATCCCGTGTGTGCAGGAAGCACAATTCTTTTGTTCTGAGCAAGCTCACTGTTCTGTCCCTATAGGAAACACAGTAGAGTAGAAGATTGCTCTTTTCTCAAGAGCATAGTGTGTTTCTTGTAAGGTGAGCTAGCGTTTGTTTCCCAGTCCTAAATGGAGTTGAATCACATGCAGTTTTTGGTCCTATGAGCAACGGATGTTTTCTTGTAAGGAAAGTCACTATTGTGCTCCTTTTAGCATACACAGTGCAAATAGCACTCGCGTCTGTTCCCAGCAAGTACAGTGTATTGGACTGAAGAGGAGCTACTGTTCTTGTCAGTTTCCTAAGCAGAGTTGAACGAGATATGGCCCGTGTGTAGGAAGCACAGTTCTTTTGTTCTGAGCAAGCTCACTGTTTTGGTCCTATAGGAAACACAGAAGAGTAGAAGAGTGCTCTTTTCTCAAAAGCAGACTGTGTTCTTGTAAGGTGAGCTAGCATTTGTTTACCAGTCCTAAATGGAGTTGAATTACATGCAGTTTCTTGTCCTATGAGCAAGAGTTTTTTTCTGGTAAGAAGAGCCACTATTGCGCTCCTATTGCCATACACAGTGCAAACAACACTCGCTACTGTTCTTTGCAAGTACAGTGTATTGGACTGAAGAGGAGCTACTGTTCTTGTCAGTTTCCTAAGCAGAGTTGAACTAGATATGGCCCGTGTGTAGGAAGCACAGTTCTTTTGTTCTGAGCAAGCTCACTGTTCGGACCCCATAGGAAACACTGTAGAGTAGAAGAGTGCTCTTTTCTCAAAAGCAGAGTGTGTTTCTTGTAAGGCGAGCTAGCGTTTGATTCCCAGTCCTAAATGGAATTGAATCACATGCAGTTTCTGATCTTAGGAGCAAGAGTTGTTTTCTGTTAAGAAGAGTCACTATTGTGCTCCCATTGTCATACACAGGGAAAATAGCACTTGTGTCTGTTCCCAGCTTGTACAGTGTATTGGACTGAAGAGGATCTACTGTTCTTGTCAGTTTCCTAAGCAGAGTTGAAGTAGATATGGCCCGTGTGTGTAGGAAGCACAGTTCTTTTGTTCTGAGCAAGCTCACTGTTTTGGCCCTATAGGAAACACAATAGAGTAGAAGAGTGCTCTTTTCTCAAAAGCAGAGTGTGTTTCTTGTAAAGCGAGCTAGCGTTTGTTTTCCAGTCCTAAAGGTAGTTGAATCACATGCAGTTTCTGGTCCTACAAGCAAGAGTTGTTTTCTAGTAAGAAGAGTCACTATTGTGCTCCCATTGCCATACACAGGGCAGAAAGGACTCGCGTCTGTTCCCAGGATGTACAGTGTATTGGACTGAAGAGGATCTACTGTTCTTGTCAGTTTCCTAAGCAAAGTTGAACTAGATATGGCCCGTGTGTGTTAGAAGTACACTTCTTTTGTTCTGAGGAACCTCACTCTTCTGGCCCTATAGGAAACACAGTACAGTAGAAGAGTGCTCTTTTCTCAAAAGCAGAGTGTGTTTCTTGTAAGGTGAGCTAGCGTTTGTTTCCCAGTCCTAAATGGAGTTGAATTAGATGCAGTTTCTTGTCCTATGAGCTAGAGTTGTTTTCTGGTAAGAAGAGTCACTATTGCGCTCCTATTGCCATACACAGTACAAACAACACTCGCTACTGTTCTTTGCAAGTACAGTGTATTGGACAGAAGAGGAGCTCCTGTTCTTGTCAGTTTCCTAAGCAGAGTTGAACTAGATATGGCCCATGTGTGTAGGAAGCACAGTTCTTTTGTTCTGAGCAAGCTCACCTTTCTGGTCCTATAGGAAACACAGAAGAGTAGAAGAGTGCTCTTTTCTCAAAAGCAAAGTGTGTTTCTTGTAAGGTGAGCTAGCGTTTGTTTCCCAGTCCTAAATGGAGTTGAATTACATTCAGTTTCTGGTCCTATGAGCAAGAGTTGTTTTCTGGTAAGAAGAGTCACTATTGCAATCCTATTGCCATACACAGTGCAAACAACACTCGCTAATTTTCTTTGCAAGTACAGTGTTTGGACAGAAGAAGAGCTACTGTTCTTGTTAGTTTCCTAAGCAGAGTTGAACGAGATATGGCCCGTGTGTGTAGGAAGCACAGTTCTTTTGTTCTGAGCAAGCTCACTCTTCAGACCCCATAGGAAACACAGTAGAGTAGAAGAGTGCTCTTTACTTAAAAGCAGAGTGTATTTCTTGTAAGGCGAGATAGCGTTTGTTTCCCAGTCCTAAATGGAGTTGAATCACATGCATTTTCTGATCCTAGTAGCAAGAATTGTTTTCTGGTAAGAAGAGTCACTATTGCCCTCCCATTGTCATACACAGCGCAAATAGCACTGGCGTCTGTTCCCAGCATGTACAGTGTATTGGACGGAAGAGGATCTACTGTTCTTGTCAGTTTCCTAAGCAGAGTTGAACTAGTAATAGCCCGTGTGTGTAGGAAGCACAGTTCTTTTGTTCTGAGGAAGCTCACTGTTTTGGCCCTATAGGAAACACAGTAGAGTAGAAGAGTGCTCTTTTCTCAAAAGCAGAGTGTGTTTCTTGTAAGGCGAGCTAGCTTTTGTTTCCCAGTCCTACATGGAGTTGAATCACATGCAGTTTCTGGTCCTACGAGCAAGATTTGTTTTCTGGTAAGAAGAGTCACTATTGTGCTCCCTTTGCTATACACAGGGCAAATAGCACTCGCGTCTGTTCCCAGCAAGTACAGTGTATTGGACTGAAGAGGAGCTACTGTTCTTGTCAGTTTCCTAAGCCGAGTTGAACTAGATATGGCCCGTGTGTGTAGGAAGCACAGTTCTTTTGTTCTGAGCAAGCTCACTGTTCGGACCCCATAGGAAAAACAGTAGAATAGAAGAGTGCTCTTTTCTCAAAAGCAGAGTGTGTTTCTTGTAAAGCGAGCTAGCGTTTGTTTCCCAGTCCTACATGGAGTTGAATCACATGCAGTTTCTGGTCCTACGAGCAAGGGATGTTTTCTGGTAAGAAAAGTCACTACTGTGCTCCCTTTGCCATAAACTGTGCAAATAGCACTCGCGTGTGTTCCCAGCAAGTACAATGTATTGGACTGAAGAAGAGCTACTGTTCTTGTCAGTTTCCTAAGCAGAGTTGAACTACATATGGCCCGTGTGTGTAGGAATCACAGTTCTTTTGTCCTGAGCAAGCTCACTGTTCTGGCCCTATAGGAAACACAGAAGAGTAGAAGAGTGCTCTTTTCTCAGAAGCAGAGTGTCTTTCTTGTAAGGCAAGCTAGTGTTTGATTCCCAGTCCTACATGGAGTTGAATCACATGCAGTTTCTGGTCCTACGAGCAAGAGTTGTTTTCTGGTAAGAAGAGTCAATATTGTGCTACCATTGTCATACACAGTGCAAATAGCACTCTCGACTGTTCCCAGCAAGTACAGTGTATTGGACAGAAGAGGAGCTACTGTTCTTGTCAGTTTCCTAAGCAGAGTTGAAGTAGATATGGCCCGTGTGTGTGAAGCACAGTTCATTTGTTCTGAGCAAGCTCAATTTTCGGACCCCATAATAAACACAGTAGAGTAGGAGATTGCTCTTTTCTCAAAAGCAGAGTGTGTTTCTTTTAAGGCTAGCTAGTGTTTATTTCCCTGTCAGAAACGGAGTAAAATCCCATGCAGTTTCTGGTCCTACGAGCAAGATTTGTTTTCTGGTAAGAAGAGTCACTATTTTGCTCCCTTTGCTATACACAGCGCAAATAGCACTCGCGTCTGCTCTCAGCAAGTACAGTGTATTGGATTGAAGAGGAGCTACTGTTCTTGTTAGTTTCCTAAGCAGAGTTGAACGAGATATGGCCCGTGTGTGTAGGAAGCACAGTTCTTTTGTTCTGAGCAAGCTCACTCTTCAGACCCTATAGGAAACACAGTAGAGTAGAAGAGTGCTCTTTTCTCAAAAGCAGAATGTGTTTCTTGTAAGGCGAGCTAGCGTTTGTTTCCCAGTCCTAAATGGAGTTGAATCACATGCAGTTTCTGATCCTAGTAGCAAGAATTGTTTTCTGGTAATCAGAATCACTATTGCCCTCCCATTGTCATACACATGGCAAATAGCACTGGCGTCTGTTCCCAGCAAGTACAGTGTATTTGACTGAAGAGGATCTACTGTTCTTGTCAGTTTCCTAAGCAGAGTTGAACTAGATATGGCCCGTGTGTGTAGGAAGCACATTTCTTTTGTTCTGAGCAAGCTCACTGTTTTGGCCCTCTAGGAAACACAGTAGAGTAGAAGAGTGCTCTTTTCTCAAAAGCAGAGTGTGTTTCTTGTAAGGTGATCTAGCGTTTGTTTCCCAGTCCTAAATGGAGTTGAATTAGATGCAGTTTCTTGTCCTATGAGCAAGAGTTGTTTTCTGGTAAGAAGAGTCACTATTGCGCTCCTATTGCCATACACAGTACAAACAACACTCGCTACTGTTCTTTGCAAGTACAGTGTATTGGATAGAAGAGGAGCTCCTGTTCTTGTCAGTTTCCTAAGCAGAGTTGTACTAGATATGGCCCGTGTGTGTAGGAAGCACAGTTCTTTTGTTCTGAGCAAGCTCACTGTTCGGACCCCATAGGAAACACAGTAGAGTAGAAGAGTGCTCTTTTCTCAAAAGCAGAGTGTGTTTCTTGTAAGGCGAGCTAGCGTTTGTTTCCCAGTCCTAAATGGAATTGAATCACATGCAGTTTCTGATCCTAGGAGCAAGAATTGTTTTCTGGTAAGAAGAGTCACTATTGCGCTCCCATTGACATACACAGGGCAAATAGCACTGGCGTCTGTTCCCAGCATGTACAGTGTATTGGACTGAAGAGGATCTACTGTTCTTGTCAGTTTCCTAAGCAGAGTTGAAGTAGATATGGCCCGTGTGTGTAGGAAGCACAGTTCTTTTGTTCTGAGCAAGCTCACTGTTTTGGCCCTATAGGAAACACAATAGAGTAGAAGAGTGCTCTTTTCTCAAAAGCAGAGTGTGTTTCTTGTAAAGCGAGCTAGCGTTTGTTTCCCAGTCCTAAAGGTAGTTGAATCACATGCAGTTTCTGGTCCTACAAGCAAGAGTTGTTTTCTAGTAAGAAGAGTCACTGTTGTGCTCCCATTGCCATACACAGGGCAAAAAGGACTCGCATCTGTTCCCAGGATGTACAGTGTATTGGACTGAAGAGGATCTACTGTTCTTGTCAGTTTCCTAAGCAAAGTTGAACTAGATATGGCCCGTGTGTGTTAGAAGTACACTTCTTTTGTTCTGAGGAAACTCACTCTTCTGGCCCTATAGGAAACACAGTACAGTAGAAGAGTGCTCTTTTCTCAAAAGCAGAGTGTGTTTCTTGTAAGGTGAGCTAGCGTTTGTATCCCAGTCCTAAATGGAGTTGAATTAGATGCAGTTTCTTGTCCTATGAGCAAGAGTTGTTTTCTGGTAAGAAGAGTCACTATTGTGCTCCTATTGCCATACACAATACAAACAACACTCGCTACTGTTCTTTGCAAGTACAGTGTATTGGACAGAAGAGGAGCTCCTGTTCTTGTCAGTTTCCTAAGCAGAGTTGAACTAGATATGGCCCATGTGTGTAGGAAGCACAGTTCTTTTGTTCTGAGCAAGCTCACCGTTCTGGTCCTATAGGAAACACAGAAGAGTAGAAGAGTGCTCTTTTCTCAAAAGCAAAGTGTGTTTCTTGTAAGGTGAGCTAGCGTTTGTTTCCCAGTCCTAAATGGAGTTGAATTACATTCAGTTTCTAGTCCTATGAGCAAGAGTTGTTTTCTGGTAAGAAGAGTCACTATTGCAATCCTATTACCAACTCAGTGCAAACAACACTCGCTACTGTTCTTTGCAAGTACAGTGTTTTGGACAGAAGAAGAGCTACTGTTCTTGTTAGTTTCCTAAGCAGAGTTGAACGAGATATGGCCCGTGTGTGTAGGAAGCACAGTTCTTTTGTTCTGAGCAAGCTCACTCTTCAGACCCCATAGGAAACACAGTAGAGTAGAAGAGTGCTCTTTTCTCAAAAGCAGAATGTGTTTCTTGTAAGGCGAGCTAGCATTTGTTTCCCAGTCCTAAATGGAGTTGAATCACATGCAGTTTCTGATCCTAGTAGCAAGAATTGTTTTCTGGTAAGAAGAGTCACTATTGCCCTCCCATTGTCATACACAGGGCAAATAGCACTGGCGTCTTTTCCCAGCATGTACAGTGTACTGGACTGAAGAGGATCTACTGTTCTTGTCAGTTTCCTAAGCAGAGTTGAACTAGTAATAGCCCGTGTGTGTAGGAAGCACAGTTCTTTTGTTCTGAGGAAGCTCACTGTTTTGTCCCTATAGGAAACACAGTAGAGTAGAAGAGTGCTCTTTACTCAAAAGCAGAGTGTGTTTCTTGTAAGGCGAGCTAGCTTTTGTTTCCCAGTCCTACATGGAGTTGAATCACATGCAGTTTCTGGTCCTACGAGCAAGAGTTGTTTTCTGGTAAGAAGAGTCACTATTGTGCTCCCTTTGCTATACACAGGGCAAATAGTACTCGCGTCTGTTCCCAGCAAGTACAGTGTATTGGACTGAAGAGGATCTACTGTTCTTGTGAGTTTCCTCAGCAGAGTTGAAGTAGATATGGCCAGTGTGTGTAGGAAGCACAGTTCTTTTGTTCTGAGCAAGCTCACTGTTCGGACCCCTTAGGAAATACAGTAGAATAGAAGAGTGCTCTTTTCTCAAAAGCAGAGTGTGTTTCTTGTAAGGCTAGCTAGTGTTTATTTCCCAGTCAGAAACGGAGTTGAATCCCATGCAGTTTCTGGTCCTACGTGCAAGAGTTTTTTTTCTTGAAAGGAAAGTCACTATTGTGCTCCCCTTGCCATACACAGTGCAAATAGCACTCACGTCTGTTCCCAGCAAGCACAGTGTATTGGACTGAAGAGGATCTACTGCTCTTGTCAGTTTCCTAAGCAGAGTTGAACTAGATATGGCCTGTGTGTTTAGGAAGCACAGTTCTTTGTTCTGAGCAAGCTCACTGTTCGGACCCCATAGGAAACACAGTAGAATAGAAGAGTGCTCTTTTCTCAAAAGCAGAGTGTGTTTCTTGTAAGGCGAGCTAGTGTTTGTTTCACAGTCCTAAATGGAGTTGAATCACATGCAGTTTCTGATCATACGAGCAAGAGTTGTTTTCTGGTAAGAAGAGTCACTATTGCCCTCCCATTGTGATACACAGGGCAAATAGCACTGGCGTCTGTTCCCAGCATGTACAGTGTATTGGACTGAAGATGATCTACTGTGCTTGTCAGTTTCCTAAGCAGAGTTGAACTAAATATGGCCCGTGTGTGTAGGAAGCACAGTTCTTTTGTTCTGAGCTAGCTCACTCTTCTGGCCTATAGAAACACAGTAGAGTAGAAGAGTGCTCTTTTCTCAAGAGCAGAGTGTGTTTCTTGTAAGACGAGCTTGCATTTGTTTCCCAGTCGTAAATGGGGTTGATTCACATGCAGTTTCTGGTCCTACGAGCAAGAGTTTTTTTTCTGGATAGGAAAGTCACTATTGTGTTCCCTTTGCCATACACAGTGCAAATAGCACTCGCGTCTGTTCCCACCCAGTACAGTGTATTGGACTGAAGGGGATCTACTGTTCTTGTCAGTTTCCTAAGCAGAGCTGAACTAGATATGGCCCGTGTGTGTAGGAAGCACAGTTCTTTTGTACTGAGCAAGCTCACTGTTTTGGTCCTATAGGAAACACAGAAGAGTAGATGTGTGCTCTTTTCTCAAAAGCATAGTGTGTTTCTTGTAAGGTGAGCTAGCGTTTTTTTCCCAGTTTTAAATGGAGTTGAATTACATGCAGTTTTTTGTCCTATGAGCAAGAGTTGTTTTCTGGTAAGAAGAGTCACTATTGCGCTCCTATTGCCATACACAGTGCAAACAACACTCGCTACTGTTCTTTGCAAGTACAGTGTATTGGACAGAAGAGGAGCTACTGTTCTTGTCAGTTTCCTAAGCAGAGTTGAACTAGATATGGCCCGTGTGTGTAGGAAGCACAGTTCTTTTGTTCTGAGCAAGCTCACTGTTCGGACCCCATAGGAAACACAGTAGAGTAGAAGAGTGCTCTTTTCTCAAAAGCAGAGTGTGTTTCTTGTAAGGCAAGCTAGCGTTTGTTTCCCAGTCCTAAATGGAATTGAATCACATGCAGTTTCTGATCCTAGGAGCAAGAGTTGTTTTCTGGTAAGAAGAGTCACTATTGTGCTCCCATTGACATACACAGGGCAAATAGCACTGGCGTCTGTTCCCAGCATGTACAGTGTATTGGACTGAAGAGGATCTACTGTTCTTGTCAGTTTCCTAAGCAGAGTTGAAGTAGATATGGCCCGTGTGTGTAGGAAGCACAGTTCTTTTGTTCTGAGCAAGCTCACTGTTTGGATGCCATAGGAAACACAGTAGAATAGAAGAGTGCTCTTTTCTCAAAAGCAGAGTGTGTTTATTGTAAGGCGAGCTAGCGTTTGTTTCCCAGTCCAAAATGGAGTTGAATCACATGCAGTTTCTGGTCCTACGAGCAAGGGATGTTATCTGGTAAGGAAAGTCACTATTGTGCTCCCTTTGCCATAAACAGTGCAAATTGCACTCACGTCTGTTCCCAGCAAGTACAGTGTATTGGACTGAAGAGGACCTATTGTTCTTGTCAGTTTTTTAAGCAGAGTTGAATGAGATATGGCCCGTGTGTGTAGGAAGCACAGTTCTTTTGTTCTGAGCAAGCTCACTGTTTTGGTCCTATAGGAAACACAGATGAGTAGAAGAGTGCTCTTTTATCAAAAGCAGAGTGTGTTTCCTGTAAGGTGCGCTAGCGTTTGTTTCCCAGTCCTAAATGGAGTTGAATTAGATGCAGTTTCTTGTCCTATGAGCAAGAGTTGTTTTCTGGTAAGAAGAGTCACTAATGCGCTCCTATTGCCATACACAGTACAAACAACACTTGCTACTGTTCTTTGCAAGTACAGTGTATTGGATAGAAGAGGATCTACTGTTCTTGTTAGTTTACTAAGCAGAGTTGAACTAGCTATGGCCGTGTGTGTAGGAAGCACATTTCTTTTCTTCTGAGCAAGCTTACTGTTCGGACCCCATAGGAAATACAGTAGAGTGGAAGAGTGCCCTTTTCTCAAAAGCAGAGTATGTTTCTTGTAAGGCGAGCTAGCGTTTGTTTCTCAGTCCTAAATGCAGTTGAATCACATGCAGTTTCCTGTCCTATGAGCAAGACTTGTTTTCTGGTAAGAAGAGACACTATTGTGCTCCCATTGCTGTACACAGTGCAAATAGCCCTCGTGTCTGTTCCCAGCAAGTACAGTGTATTGGACTGAAGAGGAGCTACTGTTCTTGTCAGTTTCCTAAGCAGAGTTGAACTAGATATGGCCCGTGTGTGTAGGAAACACAGTTCTTTTCTTCTCAGCAATCTCAATGTTCTGGCACTATAGGAAAAACAGTAGAGTAGAAGAGTGCTCTTTTCTCAAAAGCAGAGTGTGTTACTTGTAAGGCTAGCTAGCGTTAGTTTCCCAGTCCTAAATGGAGTTGAATCCCATGCAGTTTCTGGTCCTACGAGCAAGAGTTGTTTTCTGGTAAAAAGAGTCACTATTGGGCTTCCATTGTCATACACAGGGCAAATAGCACTGGCGTCTGTTCCCAGCATGTACAGTGTATTAGACTGAAGAGGATCTACTGTTCTTGTCAGGTTCCTAAGCAGAGTTGAACTAGATATGACCCGTGTGTGTAGGAAGCACAGTTCTTTTTTTCTGAGCAAGCTCTCTTTTTTGGCCCTACAGGAAACATAGTAGAATAAAAGAATGCTCTTTTCTCAAAAGCAGAGTGTGTTTCTTGTAAGATGAGCTAGCGTTTGTTTCCCAGTGCTAAATGGAGTTGAATCCCATGCAGTTTCTGGTCCTATGAGCAAGAGTTGTTTTATGGTAAGAAGAGTCACTATTGTGCTCCCATATTCATACACAGGGCAAATAGCACTGGCGTCTGTTCCCAGCAAGTACAGTGTATTGGACTGAAGAGGATCTACTGTTCCTGTCAGTTCCTAAGCAGAGTTGAACTAGATATGGCCCGTGTGTGTAGGAAGCACAGTTCTTTTGTTCTGAGCAAGCTCACTGTTCAGACCCCATAGGAATCACAGTAGAGTAGATGTGTGCCCTATTCTCAAAAGCAGAGCATGTTTCTTATAAGGCGAGCTAGCGTTTGTTTCCCATCCCTAAGTGGATTGAATCAAATGTAGTTTCAGGTCCTAAGAGCAAGAGTTGTTTCCTGGTAAGAAGAGTCACTATTGCGCAACCATTGCGGTACACAGTGCAAATAGCAGTTCTGTCTGTTCCCAGCAAGTACAGTGTATTGGACTGAAGAGGATCTACTGTTTTCGTCAGTATCCTAAGCAGAGTTGAACTAGATATGGCCCGTGTGTGTAGGAAGCACAGTTCTTTTGTTCTGAGCAAGCTCACTGTTCTGGTCCTATAGGAAACACAGTAGAGTATAAGAGTGCTCTTCTCAAAAGCAGAGTGTGTTTCTTGTAAGGCGAGCTAGCGTTTGTTTCCCAGTCCTAAATGGAGTTGAATCACATGCAGTTTCTGGTCCTATGAGCAAGAGTTGTTTTGTGGTATGAAGAGTCACAATTGCGCTCCCATTGCCATACACAGAGCAAATAGCACTTGCCTCTGTTCCCAGCAAGTACAGTGTATTGGACTGAAGAGGATCTACTGTTCTTCTCAGTTTCCTAAGGAGAATTGAACTAAATATGGCCGTGTGTAGGAACCACAGTTCTTTTGTTCTGAGCAAGCTCACTGTTCTGGCGCTAAAGGAAACACAGTAGAGTAGAAGAGTGCTCCTTCCTCAAAAGCAGAGTGTGTTACTTGTAAGGCGAGCTAGCATTTGTTTCCCAGTCCTAAATGGAGTTGAATCACATGCAGTTTTTGGTCCTACGAGCAAGAGTTGCTTTCTGGTAAGGAAAGTCACTATTGTGCTCCCATTGCCATACACAGTGCAAATAGCACTGGCATCTGTTGCCAGCAAGTACAGTGTATTGGACTGAAGAGGAGCTACTTCTCTTGTCAGTTTCCTTAGCAGAGATGAACTAGATATGGCCCGAGTGTAGGAAGCACAGTTCTTTTGTTCTGAGCAAGTTCTCTGTTTGGACCCCATAGGAAACACAGTAGAGTAGAAGAGTGCTCTTTTGTCAAAAGCAGAGTGTGTTTCTTGTAAGGCGAGCTAGCATTTGTTTCCCAGTACTAAATGGAGTTGAAATAAACATGCAGTTTCTGGTCCTACGAGCGAAGTTGTTTTCTGGTAAGAAGAGTCCATTCTGCGCTCCCTTTGCCATACACAGTGCAAATAGCACTCGCGTCTGTTCCCAGCAAGTACAGTGTATTGGACTGAAGAGAGACTACTGTTCTTGTGAGTTTCGTAAGCAGATTTGAACTAGATATGGCCCGTGTGTGTAGGAAGCACAGTTCTTTTGTTCTGAGCAAGCTCACTGTTCTGGACCTATAGGAAACACAGTAGAGTAGAGGAGTGCTCTTTTCTCAAAAGCAGAGTGTGTTTCTTGTAAGTCTAGCTAGCGTTTGTTTCCCAGTCCTAAATGGAGGTGAATCAAATGCAGTTTTTGGTCCTACTAGCAAGAGCTGTTTTCTGGTAAGAAGAGTCACTATTGCGCTCCCATTGCCATACACAGTAAAAATAGCACTCTCGTCTGTTCCCAGCAACTACAGTGTATTGGACTGAAGAGGATCTACTCTTCTTGTCAGTTTCCTAAGCAGAGTTGAACTAGGTATGGCCGTGTGTGTAGGAAGCACAGTTCTTTTGTTCTGAGCAAGCTCACTGTTCTGGCCCTATAGGAAACACATTAGAGTAGAAGAGTGCTCTTTTATCAAAGCAGAGTGTGTTTCTTGTAAGGCGAGCTAGCGTTTGTTTCCCAGTCCTAAATGGAGTTGAATCCCATGCAGTCTCTGGTCCTACGAGCAAGAGTTGTTTTCTGGTATCAAGAGTCACTATTGTGCTCCCATTGTCATACACAGGGCAAATAGCACTGGCGTCTGTTCCCAGCATGTACAGTGTATTGGACACAAGAGGATCTACTGTTCTTGTCAGTTTCCTAAGCAGAATTGAACTAGCTATGGCCGTGTGTGTAGGAAGCACAGTTCTTTTCTTCTGAGCAAGCTCACTGTTCGGACCCCAGAGGAAATACAGTAGAGTAGAAGAGTGCTATTTTCTCAAAAGCAGAGTGTGTTTCTTGTAAGGCGAGCTAGCGTTTGTTTCCCAGTCCTAAATGTAGATGAATCCCATGCAGTATTTCGTCCTATGAGCAAGAGTTGTTTTCTGGTAAGAAGAGTCACTATTGTGTTCCCATTGCCATACACAGTGCAAATAGCACTCGCGTCTGTTCCCAGGAAGTACAGTGTATTGGAATGAAGAGGAGCTACTGTTCTTGTCAGTTTCCTAAGCAGAGTTGAACTAGATATGGCCCGTGTGTGTAGGACGCACAGTTATTTTGTTCTGAGCAAGCTCACTGTTCGACCCCATAGGAAACACAGTAGAGTAGAAGAGTGCTCTTTTCTCAAAAGCAGAGTGTGTTTCTTGTAAGGCGCGCTAGCATTTGTTTCCCAGTCCTAAATGTAGTTGAATCCCATGCAGTTTTTCGTCCTATGAGCAAGAGTTGTTTTCTGGTAAGAAGAGTCACTATTGCGCTCCCATTGCCATACACACTGCAAATAGCACTCGCGTCTGTTCCCAGGAAGTAATGTGTATTGGACTGAAGAGGAGCTACTGTTCTTGTCAGATTCCTAAGCAGAGTTGAGCTAGATATGGCCCGTGTGTGTAGGAACCACAGTTCGTTTGTTCTGAGCAAGCTCACTGTTTTGGCCCTATAGGAAACACAGTAGAGTAGAAGAGTGCTCTTTTCTCAAAAGCAGAGTGTGTTTCTTGTAAGGCGAGCTAGCGTTTGTTTCCCAGTCCTAAATGGAGTTGAATCACATGCAGTTTTTCGTCCCACGAGCAAGAGTTGTTTTCTGGTAAAGAAAGCCACTATTGCGCTCCCATTGCCATACACAGTGCAAATAGCACTCGCGTCTGTTCCCAGCAAGTGCAGAGTATTGGAATGAAGAGGAGCTGCAGTTCTTGTCAGTTTCCTAAGCAGAGTTGAACTAGATATGGCCCTTGTATGTAAGAAGCACAGTTCTTTTGTTCTGAGCAAGCTCACTGTTCGGACCCCATAGGAAACACAGTAGAGTACAGGAGTGCCCTTTTCTCAAAAGCAGAGTGTGTTTCTTGTAAGGCTCCTCGCATTTGTTTCCCAGTCCTAAATGTAGTTGAATCCCATGCAGTTTCTGCTCCTACGAGCAAGAGTTGTTTTCTGGTAAGAATAGTCACTATTGTGCTCCCATATTCATACACAGGGCAAATAGCACTGGCGTCTGTTCCCAGCAAGTACAGTGTATTGGACTGAAGAGGATCTACTGTTCCTGTCAGTTTCCTAAGCAGAGTTGAACTAGATATGGCCCGTGTGTAGGAAGCACAGTTCTTTTGTTCTGAGCAAGCTCACTGTTCAGACCCCATAGGAATCACAGTAGAGTAGATGTGTGCCCTATTCTCAAAAGCAGAGCATGTTTCTTATAAGGCGAGCTAGCGTTTGTTTCCCATCCCTAAGTGGATTGAATCAAATGTAGTTTCAGGTCCTAAGAGCAAGAGTTGTTTCCTGGTAAGAAGAGTCACTATTGCGCAACCATTGCGGTACACAGTGCAAATAGCAGTTCTGTCTGTTCCCAGCAAGTACAGTGTATTGGACTGAAGAGGATCTACTGTTCTCGTCAGTATCCTAAGCAGAGTTGAACTAGATATGGCCCGTGTGTGTAGGAAGCACAGTTCTTTTGTTCTGAGCAAGCTCACTGTTCTGGTCCTATAGGAAACACAGTAGAGTATAAGAGTGCTCTTCTCAAAAGCAGAGTGTGTTGCTTGTAAGGCGAGCTAGCGTTTGTTTCCCAGTCCTAAATGGAGTTGAATCACATGCAGTTTCTGGTCCTATGAGCAAGAGTTGTTTTGTGGTATGAAGAGTCACAATTGCGCTCCCATTGCCATACACAGAGCAAATAGCACTTGCCTCTGTTCCCAGCAAGTACAGTGTATTGGACTGAAGAGGATCTACTGTTCTTCTCAGTTTCCTAAGGAGAATTGAACTAAATATGGCCGTGTGTAGGAACCACAGTTCTTTTGTTCTGAGCAAGCTCACTGTTCTGGCGCTAAAGGAAACACAGTAGAGTAGAAGAGTGCTCCTTCCTCAAAAGCAGAGTGTGTTACTTGTAAGGCGAGCTAGCATTTGTTTCCCAGTCCTAAATGGAGTTGAATCACATGCAGTTTTTGGTCCTACGAGCAAGAGTTGCTTTCTGGTAAGGAAAGTCACTATTGTGCTCCCATTGCCATACACAGTGCAAATAGCACTGGCATCTGTTGCCAGCAAGTACAGTGTATTGGACTGAAGAGGAGCTACTTCTCTTGTCAGTTTCCTTAGCAGAGATGAACTAGATATGGCCCGAGTGTAGGAAGCACAGTTCTTTTGTTCTGAGCAAGTTCTCTGTTTGGACCCCATAGGAAACACAGTAGAGTAGAAGAGTGCTCTTTTGTCAAAAGCAGAGTGTGTTTCTTGTAAGGCGAGCTAGCATTTGTTTCCCAGTACTAAATGGAGTTGAAATAAACATGCAGTTTCTGGTCCTACGAGCGAAGTTGTTTTCTGGTAAGAAGAGTCCATTCTGCGCTCCCTTTGCCATACACAGTGCAAATAGCACTCGCGTCTGTTCCCAGCAAGTACAGTGTATTGGACTGAAGAGAGGCTACTGTTCTTGTGAGTTTCGTAAGCAGATTTGAACTAGATATGGCCCGTGTGTGTAGGAAGCACAGTTCTTTTGTTCTGAGCAAGCTCACTGTTCTGGACCTATAGGAAACACAGTAGAGTAGAGGAGTGCTCTTTTCTCAAAAGCAGAGTGTGTTTCTTGTAAGTCTAGCTAGCGTTTGTTTCCCAGTCCTAAATGGAGGTGAATCAAATGCAGTTTTTGGTCCTACTAGCAAGAGCTGTTTTCTGGTAAGAAGAGTCACTATTGCGCTCCCATTGCCATACACAGTAAAAATAGCACTCTCGTCTGTTCCCAGCAACTACAGTGTATTGGACTGAAGAGGATCTACTCTTCTTGTCAGTTTCCTAAGCAGAGTTGAACTAGGTATGGCCGTGTGTGTAGGAAGCACAGTTCTTTTGTTCTGAGCAAGCTCACTGTTCTGGCCCTATAGGAAACACATTAGAGTAGAAGAGTGCTCTTTTATCAAAGCAGAGTGTGTTTCTTGTAAGGCGAGCTAGCGTTTGTTTCCCAGTCCTAAATGGAGTTGAATCCCATGCAGTCTCTGGTCCTACGAGCAAGAGTTGTTTTCTGGTATCAAGAGTCACTATTGTGCTCCCATTGTCATACACAGGGCAAATAGCACTGGCGTCTGTTCCCAGCATGTACAGTGTATTGGACACAAGAGGATCTACTGTTCTTGTCAGTTTCCTAAGCAGAATTGAACTAGCTATGGCCGTGTGTGTAGGAAGCACAGTTCTTTTCTTCTGAGCAAGCTCACTGTTCGGACCCCAGAGGAAATACAGTAGAGTAGAAGAGTGCTATTTTCTCAAAAGCAGAGTGTGTTTCTTGTAAGGCGAGCTAGCGTTTGTTTCCCAGTCCTAAATGTAGATGAATCCCATGCAGTATTTCGTCCTATGAGCAAGAGTTGTTTTCTGGTAAGAAGAGTCACTATTGTGTTCCCATTGCCATACACAGTGCAAATAGCACTCGCGTCTGTTCCCAGGAAGTACAGTGTATTGGAATGAAGAGGAGCTACTGTTCTTGTCAGTTTCCTAAGCAGAGTTGAACTAGATATGGCCCGTGTGTGTAGGACGCACAGTTATTTTGTTCTGAGCAAGCTCACTGTTCGGACCCCATAGGAAACACAGTAGAGTAGAAGAGTGCTCTTTTCTCAAAAGCAGAGTGTGTTTCTTGTAAGGCGCGCTAGCATTTGTTTCCCAGTCCTAAATGTAGTTGAATCCCATGCAGTTTTTCGTCCTATGAGCAAGAGTTGTTTTCTGGTAAGAAGAGTCACTATTGCGCTCCCATTGCCATACACACTGCAAATAGCACTCGCGACTGTTCCCAGGAAGTAATGTGTATTGGACTGAAGAGGAGCTACTGTTCTTGTCAGATTCCTAAGCAGAGTTGAGCTAGATATGGCCCGTGTGTGTAGGAACCACAGTTCGTTTGTTCTGAGCAAGCTCACTGTTTTGGCCCTATAGGAAACACAGTAGAGTAGAAGAGTGCTCTTTTCTCAAAAGCAGAGTGTGTTTCTTGTAAGGCGAGCTAGCGTTTGTTTCCCAGTCCTAAATGGAGTTGAATCACATGCAGTTTTTCGTCCCACGAGCATGAGTTGTTTTCTGGTAAAGAAAGCCACTATTGCGCTCCCATTGCCATACACAGTGCAAATAGCACTCGCGTCTGTTCCCAGCAAGTGCAGAGTATTGGAATGAAGAGGAGCTGCAGTTCTTGTCAGTTTCCTAAGCAGAGTTGAACTAGATATGGCCCTTGTATGTAAGAAGCACAGTTCTTTTGTTCTGAGCAAGCTCACTGTTCGGACCCCATAGGAAACACAGTAGAGTACAGGAGTGCCCTTTTCTCAAAAGCAGAGTGTGTTTCTTGTAAGGCTCCTCGCATTTGTTTCCCAGTCCTAAATGTAGTTGAATCCCATGCAGTTTCTGCTCCTACGAGCAAGAGTTGTTTTCTGGTAAGAATAGTCACTATTGTGCTCCCTTTGTCATACACAGGGCAAATAGCACTGGCGTCTGTTCCCAGCATGTACAGTGTATTGGACTGAAGAGGATCTACTGTTCTTGTCAGTTTCCTAAGCAGAGTTTAACTAGCTATGGCCGTGTGTGTAGGAAACACAGTTCTTTTGTTCTGAGCAAGCTCACTGTTGTGGCCCAATAGGAAAAAAGGTATAGTGGAAGAGTCCTCTTTTCTCAAAAGCAGAGTGTGTTTCTTGTAAGGCGAGCTAGTGTTTGTTTCCCAGTCCTAAATGGAGTTGAATCACATGCAGTTTCTGGTCCTACGAGCAAGAGTTGTTTTCTAGTAAGAAGAGTCACTTTTGCGCTCCCATTGTCATACACAGGGCAAATAGCACTGGCGTCTGTTCCCAGCATGTACAGTGTATTACACTGAAGAGGAGCTACTGTACTTGTCAGTTTCCTAAGCAGAGTTGAACTAGATATAGCCCGTGTGTGTAGGAAGCACAGTTCTTCTGTTCTGAGCAAGCTCACTGTTCTGGCCCTATAGGAAACACAGTAGAGTAGAAGAGGGCTCTTTTCTCAAAAGCAGAAAGTGTTTCTTGTAAGGCGAGCTAGTGTTTGTTTCTCAGTTCTAAATGGAGTTGAATCACAAGCAGTTTCTGGTCCTACGAGCAAGAGTTGTTTTCTTGTAAGAAGAGTCACTATTGCGCTCCCATTATCATACACAGTGCAAATCGCACTGGCGTTTGTTATCAGCATGTACAATGTATTGGACTGAAGAGGATCTACTGTTCTTGTCAGTTTATTAAGCAGAATTGAACGAGATATGGCCGTGTGTAGGAAGCACAGTTCTTTTGTTCTGAGCAAGCTCAATGTTCTGGCGCTATAGGAAACACAGTAGAGTAGAAGAGTTCTGTTTTCTCAAGCAGAGTGTGTTTCTTGTAAGGCGAGCTAGCATTTGATTCCAGGTCCTAAATGAAGTTGAATCACATGCAGTTTCTGGTTCTACACGCAAGAGTTGTTTTCTGGTAAGGAAAGTCACTATTGCGCTCCCATTGCCATACACAGTTCAAATAGCACTCGCATCTGTTCCCAGCAAGTACAGTGTATAGGACTGAAGAGGAGCTACTGTTCTTGTCAGTTTCCTAAGCAGAGTTAAACTATATATGGCCCGTGTGTGTAGGAAGCACAGTTCTTTTGTTCTGAGCAAGCTCACTGTTCTGGCCCTATAGGAAACACAGTAGAGTAGAAGAGTGCTCTTTTCTCAAAAACAGAGTGTGTTTCTTGTAAGGCGAGCTAGCATTTGTTTCCCAGTCCTAAATAGGAGTTGAATCACATGCATTTTCTGGTCCTACGAGCAAGAGTTGTTTTCTGGTAATAAGAGTCACTATTGCGCTCCCACTGTCATACACAGGGCAAATAGCACAGGCGTCTGTTCCCAGCATGTACAGTGTATTGGACTGAAGAGGAGCTACTGTTCTTGTCAGTTTCCTAAGCATAGTTGAACTAGATATGGCCGTGTGTGTAGGAAGCACAGTTCTTTTGTTCTGAGCAAGCTCACTGTTCGGACCCCATTGGAAACACAGTAGAGTAGAAGAGTGCTCTTTTCTCAAAAGCAGAGTGTGTTTCTTGTAATGCAAGCTAGCATTTGTTTCCCAGTCCTAAATGGAGTTGAATTACATGCAGTTTCTCTTCCTACGAGCAAGAGTTGTTTTCTGGTAAGAAGAGTGACTCTTGTGCTCCCATTGCCATACACAGTGCAAATAGCACTGGCGTCTGTTCCCAGCATGTACAGTGTATTGCACTGAAGAGGATCTACTGTTCTTGTCAGTTTCCTCAGGAGAGTTGAACCAGATATAGCCCGTGTGTGTAGGAAGCACAGTTCTTTTGTTCTGAGCAAGCTGACTGTTCGGACCCCATAGGAAACACAGTAGAGTAGAAGAGTGCTCTTTTCTCAAAAGCAGAGTGTGTTTCTTGTAAGGCGAGCTAGCGTTTGTTTGCCAGTCCTAAATGGAGTTGAATCACATGCAGTTTCTGGTCCTAGGAGCAAGAGTTGTTTTCTGGTAAGAAGAGTCACTATTGCGCTCCCATTGTCATACACAGGGCAAATAGAACTGGCGTCTGTTCGCAGCATGTACACTGTATTGGATTGAAGAGGATCTACAGTTCTTGTCAGTTTCCTAAGCAGAGTTGAACTAGGTATGGCCGTGTGTGTAGGAAGCACAGTTCTTTTGTTCTGAGCAAGCTCACTGTTCTGGCCATATAGGAAACACATTAGAATAGAAGAGTGCTCTTTTATCAAAGCAGAGTGTGTTTCTTGTAAGGCGA
The DNA here is from genome assembly GCF_949786415.1 of Peromyscus eremicus. Classification (NCBI taxonomy): domain Eukaryota; kingdom Metazoa; phylum Chordata; class Mammalia; order Rodentia; family Cricetidae; genus Peromyscus; species Peromyscus eremicus. The sequence continues at coordinate 126,660 of NW_026735169.1, forward strand.
GCTAGCGTTTGTTTCCCAGTCCTAAATGGAGTTGAATCCCATGCAGTCTCTGGTCCTACGAGCAAGAGTTGTTTTCTGGTATCAAGAGTAACTATTGTGCTCCCATTGTCATACACAGGGAAAATAGCACTGGCGTCTGTTCCCAGCATGTACAGTGTATTGGACGCAAGAGGATCTACTGTTCTTGTCAGTTTCCTCAGGAGAGTTGAACCAGATATAGCCCGTGTGTGTAGGAAGCACAGTTCCTTTGATTTGAGCAAGCTCACTGTTCTGGCCCTATAGGAAACACAGTAGAGTAGAAGAGTGCCCTTTTCTCAAAAGCAGAGTGTGTTTCTTGTAAGGCGAGCTCGCTTTTGTTTCCCAGTCCTAAATGTAGATGAATCCCATGCAGTATTTCGTCCTATGAGCAAGAGTTGTTTTCTGGTAAGAAGAGTCACTATTGTGTTCCCATTGCCATACACAGTGCAAATAGCACTCGCGTCTGTTCCCAGCAAGTGCAGAGTATTGGAATGAAGAGGAGCTGCAGTTCTTGTCAGTTTCCTAAGCAGAGTTGAACTAGATATGGCCCTTGTATGTAGGAAGCACAGTTCTTTTGTTCTGAGCAAGCTCACTGTTCGGACCCCATAGGAAACACAGTAGAGTAGAGGAGTGCCCTTTTCTCAAAAGCAGAGTGTGTTTCTTGTAAGGCTCCTCGCATTTGTTTCCCAGTCCTAAATGTAGTTGAATCCCATGCAGTTTCTGCTCCTATGAGCAAGAGTTGTTTTCTGGTAAGAAGAGTCACTATTGTGCTCCCTTTGTCATACACAGGGCAAATTGCACTGGCGTCTGTTCCCAGCATGTACAGTGTATTGGACTAAAGAGGATCTACTGTTCTTGTCAGTTTCCTAAGCAGAGTTTAACTAGATATGGCCGTGTGTGTAGGAAACACAGTTCTTTTGTTCTGAGCAAGATCACTGTTGTGGCCCAATCGGAAAATAGTTATAGTGGAAGAGTGCTCTTTTCTCAAAAGCAGAGTGTGTTTCTTGTAAGGCGAGCTAGTGTTTGTTTCCCAGTCCTAAATGGAGTTGAATCCCATGCAGTTTCTGGTCCTACAAGCAAGAGTTGTTTTCTAGTAAGAAGAGTCACTTTTGCGCTCCCATTGTCATACACAGGGCAAATAGCACTGGCGTCTGTTCCCAGCATGTACAGTGTATTACACTGAAGAGGAGCTACTGTACTTGTCAGTTTCCTAAGCAGAGTTGAACTAGATATAGCCCGTGTGTGTAGGAAGCACAGTTCTTTTGTTCTGAGCAAGCTCACTGTTCTGGCCCTATAGGAAACACAGTAGAGTAGAAGAGGGCTCTTTTCTCAAAAGCAGAAAGTGTTTCTTGTAAGGCGAGCTAGTGTTTGTTTCTCAGTTCTAAATGGAGTTGAATCACAAGCAGTTTCTGGTCCTACGAGCAAGAGTTGTTTTCTTGTAAGAAGAGTCACTATTGCGCTCCCATTACCATACACAGTGCAAATCGCACTGGCGTTTGTTATCAGCATGTACAATGTATTGGACTGAAGAGGATCTACTGTTCTTGTCAGTTTATTAAGCAGAATTGAACGAGATATGGCCGTGTGTAGGAAGCACAGTTCTTTTGTTCTGAGCAAGCTCAATGTTATGGCGCTATAGGAAACACAGTAGAGTAGAAGAGTTCTGTTTTCTCAAAAGCAGAGTGTGTTTCTTGTAAGGCGAGCTAGCATTTGATTCCAGGTCCTAAATGAAGTTGAATCACATGCAGTTTCTGGTTCTACACGCAAGAGTTGTTTTCTGGTAAGGAAAGTCACTATTGCGCTCCCATTGCCATACACAGTTCAAATAGCACTCGCATCTGTTCCCAGCAAGTACAGTGTATAGGACTGAAGAGGAGCTACTGTTCTTGTCAGTTTCCTATGCAGAGTTAAACTATATATGGCCCGTGTGTGTAGGAAGCACAGTTCTTTTGTTCTGAGCAAGCTCACTGTTCTGGCCCTATAGGAAACACAGTAGAGTAGAAGAGTGCTCTTTTCTCAAAAACAGAGTGTGTTTCTTGTAAGGCGAGCTAGCATTTGTTTCCCAGTCCTAAATGGGAGTTGAATCACATGCATTTTCTGGTCCTACGAGCAAGAGTTGTTTTCTGGTAATAAGAGTCACTATTGCGCTCCCACTGTCATACACAGGGCAAATAGCACAGGCGTCTGTTCCCAGCATGTACAGTGTATTGGACTGAAGAGGAGCTACTGTTCTTGTCAGTTTCCTAAGCAGAGTTGAACTAGATATGGCCGTGTGTGTAGGAAGCACAGTTCTTTTGTTCTGAGCAAGCTCACTGTTCGGACCCCATTGGAAACACAGTAGAGTAGAAGAGTGCTCTTTTCTCAAAAGCAGAGTGTGTTTCTTGTAATGCAAGCTAGCATTTGTTTCCCAGTCCTAAATGGAGTTGAATTACATGCAGTTTCTCTTCCTACGAGCAAGAGTTGTTTTCTGGTAAGAAGAGTCACTATTGTGCTCCCATTGCCATACACAGTGCAGATAGCACTGGCGTCTGTTCCCAGCATGTACAGTGTATTGCACTGAAGGGGATCTACTGTTCTTGTCAGTTTCCTAAGCAGAGTTGAACTACATATAGCCCGTGTGTGTAGGAAGCACAGTTCTTTTGTTCTGAGCAAGCTGACTGTTCGGACCCCATTGAAATCACAGTAGAGGAGAAGAGTGCTCTTTTCTCAAAAGCAGAGTGTGTTTCTTGTAAGGCGAGCTAGTGTTTGTTTCCCAGTCCTAAATGGAGTTGAATCAAATGCAGTTTCTGGTCCTACGAGCAAGAGTTGTTTTCTGGTAAGAAGAGTCACTATTGCGCTCCCATTGTCATACACAGGGCAAATAGCACTGGCGTCTGTTCAGAGCATGTACAGTGTATTGGACTTAAGAGGATATACTGTTCTTGTCAGTTTCCTAAGCAGAGTTGAACTAGATATGGTCGTGTGTGTATGAAGCACAGTTCTTTTGTTCTGAGCAAGCTCACTATTTTGGCCCTATATGAAACACAGTAGAGTGGAAGAGTGATCGTTTCTCAAAAGCAGAGTGTGTTTCTTGTAAGGCAAGCTAGCGTTTGTTTCCCAGTTCTAAATGGAGTTGAATCACATGCAGTTTCTGGTCCTACGAGCAAGAGTCGTTTTCTGGTAGGAAAGTCAATATTGTGCTCCCATTGCCACACACAGTGCAAATATCACTCGCATCTGTTCCCAGCCAGTACAGTGTATTGGACTGAAGAGGAGCTACTGTTCTTGTCAGTTTCCTAAGCAGTGTAAATAGATATGGCCCCTGTGTGTAGGAAGCACAGTTCTTTTGTTCTGAGCAAGCTCACTTTTCGGACCCCATAGGAAACACATTAGAGTAGAAGAGTGCTCTTTTCTAAAAAGCAGAGTGTGTTTCTTGTAAGGAGAGCTTGCGTTTGTTTCCCAGTCCTAAATGGAGTTGAATCACATGCAGTTTCTGGTCCTACGAGCAAGAGCTGTTTTCTGGTAAGAAGAGTCACTATTGTGCTCCCATTGTCATACACAGTGCAAATAGCACTGGCGTCTGTTCCCAGCATGTACAGTGTATTGGACTGAAGGGAATCTACTGTTCTTGTCAGTTTCCTAAACAGAATTGAACTAGATATAGCCGTGTGTGTAGGAAGCACAGTTTTTTTGTTCTGAGCCAGCTCACTGTTTTGGCCCTATAGGAAACACAGCAGAGTAGAAGAGTGTTCTTTTCTCAAAAGAAGAGTGTGTTTCTTGTAAGCCGAGCTAGCGTTTGTTTCCCAGTCCTAAATGGAGTTGAATCACATGAAGTTTTTGGTCCCATGAGAAGAGTTGTTTTCTGGTAAGGAAAGTCACTATTCGCTCCCTTTCTCATACACAAAGCAAATAGCACACGTGTCTTTTCCCGTCAAGTACAGTGTATTGGACTGAAGAGGAGCTACTGTTCTTGTCAGATTCCTAAGCACAGTTGAACTAGATATTGCCTGTGTGTGTAGGAAGCACAGTTCTTTTGTTCTGAGCAAGCTCAATGTTCTGGCCCTATAGGAAACACATTACAGTAGAATACTGCTCTTCTCTCAAAAGCAGAGTGTGTTTCTTGTAAGGCAAGCTAGCATTTATTTCCCAGTCCTAAATGGAGTTGAATCACATGCAGTTTCTGGTCCTATGAGCAAGAGTTGTTTTCTGGTAAGAAGAGTCACTCTTGCACTCCGATTGCCATACACAGTGCAAATAGCACTGGCGTCTGTTCCCAGCATGTACAGTGTATTGCACTGAAGAGGATCTACTGTTCTTGTCAGTTTCCTAAGCAGAGTTGATCTAGATATAGCCCGTGTGTAGGAAGCACAGTTCCTTTGTTCTGAGCAAGCTGACTGTTCGGACCCCATAGGAAACACAGTAGAGTAGAAGAGTGCTCTTTTCTCAAAAGCAGAGTGTGTTTCTTGTAAGGCGAGCTAGCGTTTGTTTCTTAGTCCTAAATGCAGTTGAATCCCATTCAGTTTCTGGTCCTACGAGCAAGAGTTGTTTTCTGGTAAGAAGAGTCACTATTGCGCTCCCATTGTCATACACAGGGCAAGTAGCCCTGGCGTCTGTTCTCAGCATGTACACTGTATTGGACTGAAGAGGATCTACTGTTCTTGACAGTTTCCTAAGCAGAGTTGAACTAGATATGGCCGTGTGTGTAGGAAGCACAGTTCTTTTGTTCTGAGCAAGCTCACTGTTCTGGCCATATAGGAAACACATTAGAGTAGAATAGTGCTCTTTTCTCAAAAGCAGAGTGTGTTTCTTGTAATGCGAGCTAGCATTTGTTTCCCAGTCATAAATGGAGTTGAATCCCATGCAGTTTCTGGTCCTATGAGCAAGAGTTGTTTTCTGGTATCAAGAGTCACTATTGTGCTCCCATTGTCATACACAGGGCAAATAGCACTGGCGTCTGTTCCCAGCATGTACAGTGTATTGAACGGAAGAGGATCTACTTTTCTTGTCAGTTTCCTAAGCAGAATTGAGCTAGCTATGGCCGTGTGTGTAGGAAGCACAGTTCTTTTCTTCTGAGCAAGCTCACTGTTCGGACCCAATAGGAAACACCGTAGAGTAGAAGAGTGCCCTTTTCTCAAAAGCATAGTGTGTTTCTTGTAAGGTGAGCTAGCATTTGTTTCCCTGTCCTAAATGGATTTGAATCACATGCAGTTTCTGGTCCAACGAGCAAGAGTTGTTTTCTGGTAAGAAGAGTAACTATTGTGCTCCCATTGTCATACACAGGGCAAATAGCATTGGCGTCTGTTCCCAGCCTGTACAGTGTATTGGACTGAAGAGGATCTACTGTTCTTGTCAGTTTCCTAAGCAGAATTGAACTAGATATGGCCGTGTGTGTAGGAAGCACCGTTCTTTTGCTCTGAGCATGCTCACTGTTCTGGTCCTATAGGAAACACAGTAGAGTAGAAGAGTGATCGTTTCTCAAAAGAGAGTGTGTTTCTTGTAAGGCGAGCTAGCGTTTGTTTCCCAGTCCTAAATGGGAGTTGAATCACATGCAGTTTCTGGTCTTACGATCAAGAATTGTTTTCTGGTAAGAAGAGTCACTATTGTGCTCCCACGGTCATACACAGGGCAAATAGCACGAGAGTCTGTTCCCAGCAAATACAGTGTATTGGACTGAAGAAGAGCTACTGTTCTTGTCAGTTTCCTAAGCAGAGTTGAACTAGATATGGCCGTGTGTGTAGGAAGCACAGTTCTTTTGTTCTGAGCAAGCTCAGTGTTTTGGCCATATAGGAAACAGAGTAGAGTAGAAGAGGGCTCTTTTCTCAAAAGCAGAGTGTTTTTTGTAAGGCAATCTAGCATTTGTTTCCCAGTCCTAAATGGAGTTGAATCACATGCAGTTTTTGGTCCTACAAGCAAGAGTTGTTTTCTGGTAAGAAGAGTCACTATTGTGCTCCAATTGCCACACACAGTGCAAATAGGACTCGCGTCTGTTCCCATCAAGTACAGTGTATTGGACTGAAGAGAAGCTACTGTTCTTGTCAGTTTCCTAAGCATAGTTGAACTAGATACGGCCCGTGTGTGTAGGAAGCACAGTTCTTTTGTTCTGAGCAAGCTCGCTCTTCGGACCCCATAGGAAACACTGTAGAGTAGAAGAGTGCCCTTTTCTCAAAAGCATAGTGTCTTTCTTGTAAGGCGAGCTAGTGTTTGTTTCACTGTCCTAAATGGATTTGAATCACATGCAGTTTCTGGTAAAACGAGCAAGAGTTGTTTTCTGGTAAGAAGAATCACTATTGCGCTCCCATTGTCATGCACAGGGCAAATAGCATTGGCGTCTGTTCCCAGCATGTACAGTGTATTGGACTGAAGAGGATCTACTGTTCTTGTCAATTTCCTAAGCAGAACTGAACTAGATATGGCCGTGTGTGTATGAAGCACAGTTCTTTTGTTCTGAGCAAGCTCACTGTTTTGGCCCTATAGGAAACACAGTAGAGTAGAAGAGTGCTCTTTTCTCAAAAGCAGAGTATGTTTCTTGTAAGGCGAGCTAGCGTTTGTTTCCCAGTCCTAAATGGAGTTGAATCACATGAAGTTTTTGGTCCCATGAGAAGAGTTGTTTTCTGGTAAGGAAAGTCACTATTCGCTCCCTTTCTCATACACAGAGCAAATAGCACACGTGTCTTTTCCCAGCAAGTACAGTGTATTGGACTGAAGAGGAGCTACTGTTCTTGTCAGATTCCTAAGCACAGTTGAACTAGATATTGCCTGTGTGTGTAGGAAGCTCAGTTCTTTTGTTCTGAGCAAGCTCAATGTTCTGGCCCTATAGGAAACACATTAGAGTAGAATACTGCTCTTTTCTCAAAAGCAGAGTGTGTTTCTTGTAAGGCAAGCTAGCATTTGTATCCCAGTCCTAAATGGAGTTGAATCACATGCAGTTTCTGGTCCTACGAGCAAGAGTTGTTTTCTGGTAAGAAGAGTCACTCTTGCGCTCCGATTGCCATACACAGTGCAAATAGCACTGGCGTCTGTTCCCAGCATGTACAGTGTATTGCACTGAAGAGGATCTACTCTTCTTGTCAGTTTCCTAAGCAGAGTTGAACTAGATATAGCCCGTGTGTAGGAAGCACAGTTCTTTTGTTCTGAGCAAGCTGACTGTTCGGACCCCATAGGAAACACAGTAGGTTAGAAGAGTGCTCTTTTCTCAAAAGCAGAGTGTGTTTCTTGTAAGGCGAGCTAGCGTTTGTTTCCCAGTCCTAAATGGAGTTGAATCCCATTCAGTTTCTGGTCCTACGAGCAAGAGTTGTTTTCTGGTAAGAAGAGTCACTATTGTGCTCCCATTGTCATACACAGGGCAAATAGCCCTGGCGTCTGTTCCCAGCATGTACACTGTATTGAACTGAAGAGGATCTACTGTTCTTGACAGTTTCCTAAGCAGAGTTGAACTAGAAATGGCCATGTGTGTAGGAAGCACAGTTCTTTTATTCTGAGCAAGCTCACTGTTCTGGCCATATAGGAAACACATTACAGTAGAATAGTGCTCTTTTCTCAAAAGCAGAGTGTGTTTCTTGTAATGCAAGCTAGCATTTGTTTCCCAGTCATAAATGGAGTTGAATCCCATGCAGTTTCTGGTCCTACGAGCAAGAGTTGTTTTCTTTTATCAAGAGTCACTATTGTGCTCCCATTGTCATACACAGGGCAAATAGCACTGGCGTCTGTTCCCAGCATGTACAGTGTATTGGACTGAACAGGATCTACTGTTCTTGTCAGTTTCCTAAGGAGAATTGAGCTAGCTATGGCCGTGTGTGTAGGAAGCACAGTTCTTTTCTTCTGAGCAAGCTCACTGTTCGGACCCAATAGGAAACACCGTAGAGTAGAAGAGTGCCCTTTTCTCAAAAGCATAGTGTGTTTCTTGTAAGGTGAGCTAGCATTTGTTTTCCTGTCCTAAATGGATTTGAATCACATGCAGTTTCTGGTCCATGGAGCAAGAGTTGTTTTCTGGTAAGAAGAGTAACTATTGTGCTCCCATTGTCATACACAGGGCAAATAGCACTGGCGTCTGTTCCCAGCATGTACATAGTATTGGACTGAAGAGGATCTACTGTTCTTGTCAGTTTCCTAAGCAGAATTGAACTACATATGGCCGTGATGTAGGAAGCACAGTTCTTTTGCTCTGAGCATGCTCACTGTTCTGGCCCTATAGGAAACACAGTAGAGTAGAAGAGTGATCGTTTCTCAAAAGAGAGTGTGTTTCTTGTAAGGCGAGCTAGCGTTTGTTTCCCAGTCCTAAATGGGAGTTGAATCACATGCAGTTTCTGGTCTTACGATCAAGAATTGTTTTCTGGTAAGAAGAGTCACTATTGTGCTCCCACGGTCATACACAGGGCAAATAGCACAGGAGTCTGTTCCCAGCAAATACAGTGTATTGGACTGAAGAGGAGATACTGTTCTTGTCAGTTTCCTAAGCAGAGTTGAACTAGATATATCCCGTGTGTGTAGGAAGCACAGTTCTTTTGTTCTGAGCAAGCTCACTTTTCGGACCCCATAGGAAACACATTAGAGTAGAAGAGTGCTCTTTTCTAAAAAGCAGAGTATGTTTCTTGTAAGGAGATCTTGCGTTTGTTTCCCAGTCCTAAATGGAGTTGAATCACATGCAGTTTCTGGTCCTATGAGCAAGAGCGGTTTTCTGGTAAGAAGAGTCACTATTGTGCTCCCATTGTCATACACAGTGCAAATAGCACTGGCGTCGGTTCCCAGAATGTACAGTGTATTGGACTGAAGAGGAGCTACTGTTCTTGTCAGTTTCCTAAGCAGAGTTGAACTAGATATAGCCCGTGTGTGTAGGAAGGACAGCTCTTTTGTTCTGAGCAAGCTGACTGTTCGGACCCCATAGGAAACACAGTAGAGTAGAAGAGTGACCTTTTCTCAAAAGCAGAGTGTGTTTCTAGTAAGGCGAGCTAGCGTTTGTTTCCCAGTCCTAAATGGAGTTGAATCACATGCAGTTTCTGGTCCTATGAGCATGAGTTGTTTTCTGGTAAGAAGAGTCACTATTGTGCTCCCATTGTTATACACAGGGCAAATAGCACTGGCGACTGTTCCCAGCATGTACACTGTATTGGACGAAGAGGATCTACTGTTCTTGTCAGTTTCCTAAGCAGAGTTTAACTAGATATGGCCGTGTGTGTAGGAAGCACAGTTCTTTTGTTCTGAGCAAGCTCACTGTTCTGGCCATATAGGAAACACATTAGAGTAGATTAGTGCTCTTTTCTCAAAAGCAGAGTGTGTTTCTTGTAAGGCTAGCTATTTTTTGTTTTCCAGTCCTAAATAGAGTTGAATCCCATGCAGTTTCTGGTTCTACGAGCAAGAGTTGTTTTCTGGTATCAAGAGTCACTATTGTGCTCCCATTGTCATACACAGGGCAAATAGCACTGGCGTCTGTTCCCATCATGTACAGTGTATTGGACGGAAGAGGATATACTGTTCTTGTCAGTTTCCTAAGCAGAATTGAACTAGCTATGGCCGTGTGTGTAGGAAGCACATTACTTTTCTTCTGAGCAAGCTCACTGTTCGGACCCCATAGAAAATACAGTAGAGTGGAAGAGTGCCCTTTTCTCAAAAGCAGAGTGTGTTTCTTGTAAGACGAGCTAGCGTTTGTTTCTCAGTCCTAAATGGAGTTGAATCACATGCAGTTTCTGGTCCTACGAGCAAGAGTTGTTTTCTGGTAAGAAGAGTCACTATTGCGCTCCCATTGCCATACACAGTGCAAATAGCACTGGCGTCTGTTCCCAGGAAGTAATGTGCATTTGACTGAACAGGAGCTACTGTTCTTGTAAGTTTCCTAAGCAGAGTTAAACTAGATATGGCCCTTGTGTGTAGGAAGCACAGTTCTTTTGTACTGAGCAAGCTCACTGTTCGGACCCCATAGGAAACACATTAGAGTAGAAGAGTGCTCTTTCTTAAAAAGCAGAGTTTGTTTCTTGTAAGGCGAGCTAGCGTTTGTTTCCCAGTCCTAAATGGAGTTGAATCACATGCAGTTTCTGGTCCTACGAGCAATAGTTGGTTTCTGGTAAGAAGAGTCACTATAGTGCTCCCATTGTCATACAAAAAGCAAATAGCACTGTCGTCTGTTCCCAGCATGTACAGTGTATTGGACTGAAGAGGATCTACTGTTCTTGTCAGTTTCCTAAGCAGAATTGATCTAGATATGGCCGTATGTGTAGGAAGCACAGTTCTTTTGTTCTGAGCAAGCTCACTGTTCTGGCCCTATATGAAACACAGTAGAGTAGAAGAGTGCTCTTTTCTCAAAAGCAGAGTGTGTTGCTTGTAAGGCGAGCTAGCGTTTGTTTTCCAGTCCTAAATGGGAGTTGAAACACATGCAGTTTCTGGTCCTACGAGCAAGAATTGTTTTCTGGTACGAAGAGTCACTATTGTGCTCCCTCTGTCATACACAGGGCAAATAGCACTGGCGTCTGTTCCCAGTAAATACAGTGTATTGGAATGAAGAGGATCTACTGTTCTTGTCAGTTTCCTAAGCAAAGTTGAACTAGATATAGCCCGTGTGTGTAGGAAGCACAGTTCTTTTTTTCTGAGCAAGCTCACTGTTTTGGCCCTATAGGAAACACAGTAGAGTAGAAGAGTGCTCTTTTCTCAAAAGCAGAGTGTGTTTCTTGTAAGGAGAGCTAGCGTTTGTTTCCCAGTCCTAAATGGAGTTGAATCACATGCAGTTTTTGGTCCTACAAGCAAGAGTTGTTTTCTGGTAAGGAAAGTCACTATTGTGCTCCAATTGCCACACACAGTGCAAATAGGACTCGCGTCTGTTCCCGTCAAGTACAGTGTATTGGACTGAAGAGGAGCTACTGTTCTTGTCAGTTTCCTAAGCAGAGTTCAACTAGATATGGCCGTGTGTGTAGGAAGCACAGTTCTTTTGTTCTGAGCATGGTCACTGTTCTGGCCCTATAGGAAACACAGTAGAGTAGAAGAGTGATCGTTTCTCAAAAGCAGAGCATGTTTCTTGTAAGGCGAGCTAGCGTTTGTTTCCCAGTTCTAAATGGAGTTGAATCACATGCAGTTTCTTGTCCTACGAGCAAGAGTCGTTTTCTGGTAGGAAAGTCAATATTGTACTCCCATTGCCACACACAGTGCAAATAGCACTCGCGTCTGTTCCCAGCCAGTACAGTATATTGGACTGAAGAGGAGCTACTGTTCTTGTCAGTTTCCTAAGCAGTGTAAATAGATATGGCCTGTGTGTGTAGGAAGCACAGTTCTTTTGTTCTGAGCAAGCTCACTTTTCGGACCCCATAGGAAACACATTAGAGTAGAAGAAAGCTCTTTTCTAAAAAGCAGAGTGTGTTTCTTGTAAGGAGAGCTTGCGTTTGTTTCCCAGTCCTAAATGGAGTTGAATCGCATGCAGTTTCTGGTCCTACGAGCAAGAGCTGTTTTCTGGTAAGAAGAGTCACTATTGTGCTCCCATTGTCATACACAGTGCAAATTGCACTGGCGTCTGTTCCCAGCATGTACAGTGTATTGTACGGAAGAGGATCTACTGTTCTTGTCAGTTTCCTAAGCAGAATTGAGCTAGCTATGGCCGTGTGTGTAGGAAGTACAGTTCTATTCTTCTGAGCAAGCTCACTGTTCGGACCCAATAGGAAACACCGTAGAGTAGAAGAGTGCCCTTTTCTCAAAACATAATGTGTTTCTTGTAAGGTGAGCTAGCGTTTGTTTCCCTGTCCTAAATGGATTTGAATCACATGCAGTTTTTGGTCCTACAAGCAAGAGTTGTTTTCTGGTAAGGAAAGTCACTATTGTGCTCCCATTGCCACACCCAGCGCAAATAGGACTCGCGTCTGTTCCCATCAAGTATGGTGTATTGGACTGAAGATGAGCTACTGTTCTTGTCAGTTTCCTAAGCAGAGTTGAACTAGATATGGCCCGTGTGTGTAGGAAGCACAGTTCTTTTGTTCTGAGCAAGCTCACTGTTCGGAACCCTTAGGAAAAACAGTAGAGTAGAAGAGTGCTCTTTTCTCAAAAGCAGAGTGTGTTTCTTGTAATACGAGCTAGCGTTTGTTTCCCAGTCCTAAATGGAGTTGAATCCCATGCAGTTTTTGGTCCCACGAGAAGAGTTGTTTTCTGGTAAGGAAAGTCACTATTCGCTCCCTTTCTCATACACAGAGCAAAGAGCACACGTGTCTTTTCCCAGCAAGTACAGTGTATTGGACTGAAGAGGAGCTACTGTTCTTGTCAGATTCCTAAGCACAGTTGAACTAGATATTGCCCGTGTGTGTGGGAAGCACAGTTCTTTTGTTCAGAGCAAGCTCAATGTTCAGGCCCTATAGGAAACACATTAGAGTAGAATACTGCTCTTTTCTCAAAAGCAGAGTGTGTTTCTTGTAAGGCAAGCTAGCATTTGTTTCCCAGTCCTAAATGGAGTTGAATCACATGCAGGTTTTGGTCCCACGAGAAGAGTTGTTTTCTGGTAAGGAAAGTCACTATTCGCTCCCTTTCTCATACACAGAGCAAATAGCACACGTGTCTTTTCCCAGCAAGTACAGTGTATTGGACTGAAGAGGAGCTACTGTTCTTGTCAAGTTCCTAAGCACAGTTGAACTAGATATTGCCCGTGTGTGTGGGAAGCACAGTTCTTTTGTTCTGAGCAAGCTCAATGTTCAGGCCCTATAGGAAACACATTAGAGTAGAATACTGCTCTTTTCTCAAAAGCAGAGTGTGTTTCTTGTAGGGCAAGCTAGCGTTTGTTTCTCAGTCCTAAATGGAGTTGAATCACATGCAGTTTCTGGTCCGACGAGCAAGAGTTGTTTTCTGGTAAGAAGAGTCACTCTTGCGCTCCCATTGCCATACACAGTGCAAATAGCACTGGCGTCTGTTCCCAGCATGTACAGTGTATTGCACTGAAGAGGATCTACTGTTCCTGTCAGTTTCCTAAGCAGAGTTGAACTAGATATAGCACGTGTGTAGGAAGCACAGTTCATTTGTTCTGAGCAAGCTGACTGTTCGGACCCCATAGGAAACACAGTAGAGTAGAAGAGTGCGCTTTTATCAAAAGCAGAGTGTGTTTCTTGTAAGGCGAGCCAGTGTTTGTTTCCCAGTCCTAAATGGAGTTGAATCACATGCAGTTTCTAGTCCTATGAGCAAGAGTTGTTTTCTGGTAAGAAGAGTCACTATTGCGCTCCCATTGTCATACACAGGGCTAATAGCACTGCCGTCTGTTCCCAGCATGTACACTGTATTGGACTGAACAGGATCTACTGTTCTTGTCAGTTTCCTAAGCAGAGTTGAACTAGATATGGCCGTGTGTGTAGGAAGTACAGTTCTTTTCTTCTGAGCAAGCTCACTGTTCGGACCCAATAGGAAACACCATAGAGTAGAAGAGTGCCCTTTTCTCAAAAGCATAGAGTGTTTCTTGTAAGGTGAGCTAGCGTTTGTTTCCCTGTCCTAAATGGATTTGAATCACACGCAGTTTCTGGTCCAACGAGCAAGAGTTGTTTTCAGGTAAGAAGAGTCACTATTGCGCTCCCATTGTCATACACAGGGCAAATAGCACTGGCGTCTGTTCCCAGCATGTACAGTGTATTGGACTGAAGAGGATCTACTGTTCTTGTCAGTTTCCTAAGCAGTGTAAATAGATATGGCCCGTGTGTGTAGGAAGCACAGTTCTTTTGTTCTGAGCATGCTCACTGTTCTGGCCCTATAGGAAACACAGTACAGTAGAAGAGTGATCGTTTCTCAAAAGCAGAGTGTGTTTCTTGTAATGCGAGCTAGCGTTTGTTTCCCAGTCCTAAATGGGAGTTGAATCACATGCAGTTTCTGGTCTTATGAGCAAGAATTGTTTTCTGGTAAGAAGAGTCACTATTGTGCTCCCACGGTCATACACAGGGCAAATTGCACGGGCGTCTGTTCCCAGCAAATACAGTGTATTGGACTGAAGAGGAGCTACTGTTCTTGTCAGTTTCCTAAGCAGAGTTGACCTAGATATAGCCCATGTGTGTAGGAAGCACAGTTCTTTTTTTCTGAGCAAGCTCACTTTTCGGACCCCATAGGGAACACATTAGAGTAGAAGAGTGCTCTTTTCTAAAAAGCAGAGTGTGTTTCTTGTAAGGAGAGCTTGCGTTTGTTTCCAAGTCATAATGGAGTTGAATCACATGCAGTTTCAGGTCCTACGAGCAAGAGCTGTTTTCTGGTAAGAAGAGTCACTATTGTGCTCCCATTGTAATACACAGTGCAAATAGCACTGGCGTCTGTTCCCAGCATATACAGTGTATTGGACTGAAGGGGATCTACTGTTCTTGTCAGTTTCCTAAACAGAATTGAACTAGATTTGGCCGTGTGTGTAGGAAGCACAGTTTTTTTGTTCCGAGCAAGCTCACTGTTTTGGCCCTATAGAAAACACAGCAGAGTAGAAGAGTGTTCTTTTCTCAAAAGTAGAGTGTGTTTCTTGTAAGGCAAGCTAGCGTTTGTTTCCCAGTCCTAAATGGAGTTGAATCACATGCAGTTTCTGGTCCTACGAGCAAGACTTGTTTTCTGGTAAGAAGAGTCACTCTTGCACTCCCATTACCATACACAGTGCAAATAGCACTGGCGTCTGTTCCCAGCATGTACAGTGTATTGCACTGCAGAGGATCAACTGTTCTTGTCAGTTTCCTAAGCAGAGTTGAACTAGATATAGCCTGTGTGTGTAGGAAGCACAGCTCTTTTGTTCTGAGCAAGCTGACTGTTCGGACCCCATAGGAAACACAGTAGAGTAGAAGAGTGCTCTTTTCTCAAAAGCAGAGTGTGTTTCTTGTAAGGCGAGCTAGCGTTTGTTTCCCAGTCCTAAATGGAGTTGAATTACATGCAGTTTCTGGTCCCAGGAGCAAGAGTTGTTTTCTGGTAAGAAGAGTCACTATTGTGCTCCCATTGTCATACACAGTGCAAATAGCACTGGCGTCTGTTCCCAGCATGTACAGTGTATTGGACTGAAGAGGATCTACTGTTCTTCTCATTTTCCTAAGCTGACTTGAACTAGATATGGCCGTGTGTGTAGGAAGCACAGTTCTTTTGTTCTGAGCAAGCTCACTGTTCTGGCCATATAGGAAACACATTAGAGTAGAATAGTGCTCTTTTCTCAAAAGCAGAGTGTGTTTCTTTTAAGGCTAGATATTGTTTGTTTCCCAGTCCTAAATGGAGTTGAATCCCATGCAGTTTCTGGTCCTACGAGCAAGAGTTGTTTTCTGGTATCAAGAGTCACTATTGTGCTCCCATTGTCATACACAGGGCAAATAGCACTGGCGTCTGTTCCCAGCATGTACAGTGTATTGGACGGAAGAGGATCTACTGTTCTTGTTAGTTTCCTAAGCAGAATTGAACTAGCTATGGCCGTGTGTGTAGGAAGCACAGTTCTTTTCTTCTGAGCAAGCTCACTCTTCGGACCCCATAGGAAATACAATAGAGTGGAAGAGTGCCCTTTTATCAAAAGCAGAGTGTGTTTCTTGTAAGGCGAGCTAGTGTTTGTTTCTCAGTCCTAAATGGAGTTGAATCACATGCACTTTCTGGTCCTACGAGCAAGAGTTGTTTTCTGGTAAGAAGAGTCACTAGTGCACTCCCATTGTCATACACAGGGCAAATAGCACTGGCGTCTGTTCCCAGGAAGTAATGTGCATTTGACTGACCAGGAACTACTGTTCTTGTAAGTTTCCTAAGCAGAGTTGAACTAGATATGGCCCTTGTGTGTAGGAAGCACAGTTCTTTTGTACTGAGCAAGCTCACTGTTCGGACCCCATAGGAAACACATTAGAGTAGAAGAGTGCTCTTTCTTAAAAAGCAGAGTGTGTTTCTTGTAAGGCGAGCTAGCGTTTGTTTCCCAGTCCTAAATGGAGTTGAATCACATGCAGTTTCTTATCCTACGAGCAATAGGTGTTTTCTGGTAAGAAGAGTCACTATAGTGCTCCCATTGTCATACAAAAAGCAAATAGCACTGTCGTCTGTTCCCAGCATGTACAGTGTATTGGACTGAAGAGGATCTACTGTTCTTGTCAGTTTCCTAAGCAGAATTGATCTAGATATGGCCGTATGTGTAGGAAGCACAGTTCTTTTTTTCTGAGCAAGCTCACTGTTCTGGCCCTTTAGGAAACACAGTAGAGTAGAAGAGTGCCCTTTTCTCAAAAGCAGAGTGTGTTGCTTGTAAGGCGAGCTAGCGTTTGTTTTCCAGTCCTAAATGGGAGTTGAAACACATGCAGTTTCTGGTCCTACGAGCAAGAATTGTTTTCTGGTAAGAAGAGTCACTATTGTGCTCCCTCTGTCATACACAGGGCAAATAGCACTGGCGTCTGTTCCCAGCAAATACAGTGTATTGGACTGAAGAGGATCTACTGTTCTTGTCAGTTTCCTAAGCAGAGTTGAACTAGATATAGCCCGTGTGTGTAGGAAGCACAGTTCTTTTTTTCTGAGCAAGCTCACTGTTTTGGCCCTATAGGAAACACAGTAGAGTAGAAGAGTGCTCTTTTCTCAAAAGCAGAGTGTGTTTCTTGTAAGGAGAGCTAGCGTTTGTTTCCCAGTCCTAAATGGAGTTGAATCACATGCAGTTTTTGGTCCTACAAGCAAGAGTTGTTTTCTGGTAAGGAAATTCACTATTGTGCTCCAATTGCCACACACAGGGCAAATAGGACTCGCGTCTGTTCCCGTCAAGTACAGTGTATTGGACTGAAGAGGAGCTACTGTTCTTGTCAGTTTCCTAAGCAGAGTTCAACTAGATATGGCCCGTGTGTGTAGGAAGCACAGTTCTTTTGTTCTGAGCAAGCTCGCTGTTCGGACCCAATAGGAAACACAGTAGAGTAGAAGAGTGCCCTTTTCTCAAAAGCATAGTGTGTTTCTTGTAAGGCGAGCTAGCGTTTGATTCCCTGTCCTAAATGGATTTGAATCACATGCAGTTTCTGGTCCAACGAGCAAGAGTTGTTTTGTGGTAAGAAGAGTCACTATTGCGCTCCCATTGTCATACACAGGGCAAAAAGCCCTGGCGTCTGTTCCCAGCATGTACAGTGTATTGGACTGAAGAGGATCTACTGTTCTTGTCAGTTTCCTAAGCAGAATTGAACTAGATATGGCCGTGTGTGTAGGAAGCACAGTTCTTTTGTTCTGAGCATGCTCACTGTTCTGGCCCTATAGGAAACACAGTAGAGTAGAAGAGTGATCGTTTCTCAAAAGCAGAGCATGTTTCTCGTAAGGCGAGCTAGTGTTTGTTTCCCAGTTCTAAATGGAGTTGAATCACATGCAGTTTCTTGTCCTACGAGCAAGAGTCGTTTTCTGGTAGGAAAGTCAATATTGTACTCCCATTGCCACACACAGTGCAAATAGCACTCGCGTCTGTTCCCAGCTAGTACAGTATATTGGACTGAAGAGGAGCTACTGTTCTTGTCAGTTTCCTAAGCAGTGTAACTAGATATGGCCCGTGTGTGTAGGAAGCACAGTTCTTTTGTTCTGAGCAAGCTCACTTTTCGGACCCCATAGGAAACACATTAGAGTAGAAGAGTGCTCTTTTCTAAAAAGCAGAGTGTGTTTCTTGTAAGGAGAGCTTGCGTTTGTTTCCCAGTCCTAAATGGAGTTTTATCGCATGCAGTTTCTGGTCCTACGAGCAAGAGCTGTTTTCTGGTAAGAAGAGTCACTATTGTGCTCCCATTGTCATACACAGTGCAAATTGCACTGGTGTCTGTTCCCAGCATGTACAGTGTATTGGACAGAAAAGGATCTACTGTTCTTGTCAGTTTCCTAAGCAGAATTGAGCTAGCTATGGCCGTGTGTGTAGGAAGTACAGTTCTTTTCTTCTGAGCAAGCTCACTGTTCGAACCCAATAGGAAACACCGTAGAGTAGAAGAGTGCCCTTTTCTCAAAACATAGTGTGTTTCTTGTAAGGTGAGCTAGCGTTTGTTTCCCTGTCCTAAATGGATTTGAATCACATGCAGTTTCTGGTCCAACGAGCAAGAGTTGTTTTCTGGTAAGAAGAGTCTCTATTGTGCTCCCATTGTCATACACAGGGCAAATAGCACTGGCGTCTGTTCCCAGCATGTACAGTGTATTGGACTGAAGAGGATCTGCTGTTCTTGTCAGTTTCCTAAGCAGAATTGAACTAGATATGGCCGTGTTGTAGGAAGCACAGTTCTTTTGCTCTGAGCATGCTCACTGTTCTGGCCCTATAGGAAACACAGTACAGTAGAAGAGTGATCGTTTCTCAAAAGAGAGTGTGTTTCTTGTAAGGTGAGCTAGCGTTTGTTTCCCAGTCCTAAATGGGAGTTGAATCACATGCAGTTTCTGGTCTTACGATCAAGAATTGTTTTCTGGTAAGAAGAGTCACTATTGTGCTCCCACGGTCATACACAGGGCAAATAGCACGGGAGTCTGTTTCCAGCAAATACAGTGTATTGGACTGAAGAGGAGCTACTGTTTTTGTCAGTTTATTAAGCAGAGTTGAACTAGATATAGCCTGTGTGTGTAGGAAGCACAGTTCTTTTTTTCTGAGCAAGCTCACTTTTCGGACCCCATGGGAAACACATTAGAGTAGAAGAGTGCTCTTTTCTAAAAAGCAGAGTATGTTTCTTGTAAGGAGATCTTGCGTTTGTTTCCCAGTCCTAAATGGAGTTGAATCACATGCAGTTTCTGGACCTACGAGCAAGAGCGGTTTTCTGGTAAGAAGAGTCACTATTGTGCTCCCATTGTAATACACAGTGCAAATAGCACTGGCGTCGGTTCCCAGCATGTACAGTGTATTGGACTGAAGAGGAGCTACAATTCTTGTCAGTTTCCTAAGCAGAGTTGAACTAGATATAGCCCGTGTGTGTAGGAAGGACAGCTCTTTTGTTCTGAGCAAGCTGACTGTTCGGACCCCATAGGAAACACAGTAGAGTAGACGAGTGCTCTTTTCTCAAAAGCAGAGAGTGTTTCTAGTAAGGCGAGCTAGCATTTGTTTCCCAGTCCTAAATGGAGTTGAATCACATGCAGTTTCTGGTCCTACGAGCAAGAGTTGTTTTCTGGTAAGAAGAGTCACTATTGTGCTCCCATTGTTATACACAGGGCAAATAGCACTGGCGACTGTTCCCAGCATGTACACTGTATTGGACGAAGAGGATCTACTGTTCTTGTCAGGTTCCTAAGCAGAGTTGAACTAGATATGGCCGTGTGTGTAGGAAGCACAGTTCTTTTGTTCTGAGCAAGCTCACTGTTCTGGCCATATAGGAAACACATTAGAGTAGATTAGTGCTCTTTTCTCAAAAGCAGAGTGTGTTTCTTTTAATGCTAGCTATTTTTTGTTTTCCAGTCCTAAATAGAGTTGAATCCCATGCAGTTTCTGGTCCTACGAGCAAGAGTTGTTTTCTGGTATCAAGAGTCACTATTGTGCTCCCATTGTCATACACAGGGCAAATAGCACTGGCGTCTGTTCCCATCATGTACAGTGTATTGGACGGAAGAGGATATACTGTTCTTGTCAGTTTCCTAAGCAGAATTGAACTAGCTATGGCCGTGTGTGTAGGAAGCACATTACTTTTCTTCTGAGCAAGCTCACTGTTTGGACCCCATAGAAAATACAGTAGAGTGGAAGAGTGCCCTTTTCTCAAAAGCAGAGTGTGTTTCTTGTAAGACGAGCTAGCGTTTGTTTCTCAGTCCTAAATGGAGATGAATCACATGCAGTTTCTGGTCCTACGAGCAAGAGTTGTTTTCTGGTAAGAAGAGTCACTATTGCGCTCCCATTGCCATACACAGTGCAAATAGCACTGGCGTCTGTTCCCAGGAAGTAATGTGCATTTGACTGAACAGGAACTACTGTTCTTGTAAGTTTCCTAAGCAGAGTTGAACTAGATATGGCCCTTGTGTGTAGGAAGCACAGTTCTTTTGTACTGAGCAAGCTCACTGTTCGGACCCCATAGGAAACACATTAGAGTAGAAGAGTGCTCTTTCTTAAAAAGCAGAGTGTGTTTCTTGTAAGGCAAGCTAGCGTTTGTTTCCCAGTCCTAAATGGAGTTGAATCACATGCAGTTTCTTATCCTACGAGCAATAGTTGTTTTCTGGTAAGAAGAGTCACTATAGTGCTCCCATTGTCATACAAAAAGCAAATAGCACTGTCGTCTGTTCCCAGCATGTACAGTGTATTGGACTGAAGAGGATCTACTGTTCTTGTCAGTTTCCTAAGCAGAATTGATCTAGATATGGCCGTATGTGTAGGAAGCACAGTTCTTTTGTTCTGAGCAAGCTCACTGTTCTGGCCCTATAGGAAACACAGTAGAGTAGAAGAGTGCTCTTTTCTCAAAAGCAGATTGTGTTGCTTGTAAGGCGAGCTAGCGTTTGTTTTCCAGTCCTAAATGGGAGTTGAAACACATGCAGTTTCTGGTCCTACGAGCAAGAATTGTTTTCTGGTAAGAAGAGTCACTATTGTGCTCCCTCTGTCATACACAGGGCAAATAGCACTGGCGTCTGTTCCCAGTAAATACAGTGTATTGGACTGAAGAGAATCTACTGTTCTTGTCAGTTTCCTAAGCAGAGTTGAACTAGATATAGCCCGTGTGTGTAGGAAGCACAGTTCTTTTTTTCTGAGCAAGCTCACTGTTTTGGCCCTATAGGAAACACAGTAGAGTAGAAGAGTGCTCTTTTCTCAAAAGCAGAGTGTGTTTCTTGTAAGGAGAGCTTGCATTTGTTTCCAAGTCATAATGGATTTGAATCACATGCAGTTTCAGGTCCTACGAGCAAGAGCTGTTTTCTGGTAAGAAGAGTCACTATTGTGCTCCCATTGTAATACACAGTGCAAATAGCACTGGCGTCTGTTCCCAGCATATACAGTGTATTGGACTGAAGGGGATCTACTGTTCTTGTCAGTTTCCTAAACAGAATTGAACTAGATTTGGCCGTGTGTGTAGGAAGCACAGTTTTTTTGTTCCGAGCAAGCTCACTGTTTTGGCCCTATAGAAAACACAGCAGAGTAGAAGAGTGTTCTTTTCTCAAAAGTAGAGTGTGTTTCTTGTAAGGCAAGCTAGCGTTTGTTTCCCAGTCCTAAATGGAGTTGAATCACATGCAGTTTCTGGTCCTACGAGCAAGACTTGTTTTCTGGTAAGAAGAGTCACTCTTGCACTCCCATTACCATACACAGTGCAAATAGCACTGGCGTCTGTTCCCAGCATGTACAGTGTATTGCACTGCAGAGGATCAACTGTTCTTGTCAGTTTCCTAAGCAGAGTTGAACTAGATATAGCCTGTGTGTGTAGGAAGCACAGCTCTTTTGTTCTGAGCAAGCTGACTGTTCGGACCCCATAGGAAACACAGTAGAGTAGAAGAGTGCTCTTTTCTCAAAAGCAGAGTGTGTTTCTTGTAAGGCGAGCTAGCGTTTGTTTCCCAGTCCTAAATGGAGTTGAATTACATGCAGTTTCTGGTCCCAGGAGCAAGAGTTGTTTTCTGGTAAGAAGAGTCACTATTGTGCTCCCATTGTCATACACAGTGCAAATAGCACTGGCGTCTGTTCCCAGCATGTACAGTGTATTGGACTGAAGAGGATCTACTGTTCTTCTCATTTTCCTAAGCTGACTTGAACTAGATATGGCCGTGTGTGTAGGAAGCACAGTTCTTTTGTTCTGAGCAAGCTCACTGTTCTGGCCATATAGGAAACACATTAGAGTAGAATAGTGCTCTTTTCTCAAAAGCAGAGTGTGTTTCTTTTAAGGCTAGATATTGTTTGTTTCCCAGTCCTAAATGGAGTTGAATCCCATGCAGTTTCTGGTCCTACGAGCAAGAGTTGTTTTCTGGTATCAAGAGTCACTATTGTGCTCCCATTGTCATACACAGGGCAAATAGCACTGGCGTCTGTTCCCAGCATGTACAGTGTATTGGACGGAAGAGGATCTACTGTTCTTGTTAGTTTCCTAAGCAGAATTGAACTAGCTATGGCCGTGTGTGTAGGAAGCACAGTTCTTTTCTTCTGAGCAAGCTCACTCTTCGGACCCCATAGGAAATACAATAGAGTGGAAGAGTGCCCTTTTATCAAAAGCAGAGTGTGTTTCTTGTAAGGCGAGCTAGTGTTTGTTTCTCAGTCCTAAATGGAGTTGAATCACATGCACTTTCTGGTCCTACGAGCAAGAGTTGTTTTCTGGTAAGAAGAGTCACTAGTGCACTCCCATTGTTATACACAGGGCAAATAGCACTGGCGTCTGTTCCCAGGAAGTAATGTGCATTTGACTGACCAGGAACTACTGTTCTTGTAAGTTTCCTAAGCAGAGTTGAACTAGATATGGCCCTTGTGTGTAGGAAGCACAGTTCTTTTGTACTGAGCAAGCTCACTGTTCGGACCCCATAGGAAACACATTAGAGTAGAAGAGTGCTCTTTCTTAAAAAGCAGAGTGTGTTTCTTGTAAGGCGAGCTAGCATTTGTTTCCCAGTCCTAAATGGAGTTGAATCACATGCAGTTTCTTATCCTACGAGCAATAGTTGTTTTCTGGTAAGAAGAGTCACTATAGTGCTCCCATTGTCATACAAAAAGCAAATAGCACTGTCGTCTGTTCCCAGCATGTACAGTGTATTGGACTGAAGAGGATCTGCTGTTCTTGTCAGTTTCCTAAGCAGAATTGAACTAGATATGGCCGTGTTGTAGGAAGCACAGTTCTTTTGCTCTGAGCATGCTCACTGTTCTGGCCCTATAGGAAACACAGTACAGTAGAAGAGTGATCGTTTCTCAAAAGAGAGTGTGTTTCTTGTAAGGTGAGCTAGCGTTTGTTTCCCAGTCCTAAATGGGAGTTGAATCACATGCAGTTTCTGGTCTTACGATCAAGAATTGTTTTCTGGTAAGAAGAGTCACTATTGTGCTCCCACGGTCATACACAGGGCAAATAGCACGGGAGTCTGTTTCCAGCAAATACAGTGTATTGGACTGAAGAGGAGCTACTGTTTTTGTCAGTTTCCTAAGCAGAGTTGAACTAGATATAGCCCGTGTGTGTAGGAAGCACAGTTCTTTTTTTCTGAGCAAGCTCACTTTTCGGACCCCATGGGAAACACATTAGAGTAGAAGAGTGCTCTTTTCTAAAAAGCAGAGTATGTTTCTTGTAAGGAGATCTTGCGTTTGTTTCCCAGTCCTAAATGGAGTTGAATCACATGCAGTTTCTGGACCTACGAGCAAGAGCGGTTTTCTGGTAAGAAGAGTCACTATTGTGCTCCCATTGTAATACACAGTGCAAATAGCACTGGCGTCGGTTCCCAGCATGTACAGTGTATTGGACTGAAGAGGAGCTACAATTCTTGTCAGTTTCCTAAGCAGAGTTGAACTAGATATAGCCCGTGTGTGTAGGAAGGGCAGCTCTTTTGTTCTGAGCAAGCTGACTGTTCGGACCCCATAGGAAACACAGTAGAGTAGACGAGTGCTCTTTTCTCAAAAGCAGAGAGTGTTTCTAGTAAGGCGAGCTAGCATTTGTTTCCCAGTCCTAAATGGAGTTGAATCACATGCAGTTTCTGGTCCTACGAGCAAGAGTTGTTTTCTGGTAAGAAGAGTCACTATTGTGCTCCCATTGTTATACACAGGGCAAATAGCACTGGCGACTGTTCCCAGCATGTACACTGTATTGGATGAAGAGGATCTACTGTTCTTGTCAGGTTCCTAAGCAGAGTTGAAGTAGATATGGCCGTGTGTGTAGGAAGCACAGTTCTTTTGTTCTGAGCAAGCTCACTGTTCTGGCCATATAGGAAACACATTAGAGTAGATTAGTGCTCTTTTCTCAAAAGCAGAGTGTGTTTCTTTTAATGCTAGCTATTTTTTGTTTTCCAGTCCTAAATAGAGTTGAATCCCATGCAGTTTCTGGTCCTACGAGCAAGAGTTGTTTTCTGGTATCAAGAGTCACTATTGTGCTCCCATTGTCATACACAGGGCAAATAGCACTGGCGTCTGTTCCCATCATGTACAGTGTATTGGACGGAAGAGGATATACTGTTCTTGTCAGTTTCCTAAGCAGAATTGAACTAGCTATGGCCGTGTGTGTAGGAAGCACATTACTTTTCTTCTGAGCAAGCTCACTGTTTGGACCCCATAGAAAATACAGTAGAGTGGAAGAGTGCCCTTTTCTCAAAAGCAGAGTGTGTTTCTTGTAAGACGAGCTAGCGTTTGTTTCTCAGTCCTAAATGGAGATGAATCACATGCAGTTTCTGGTCCTACGAGCAAGAGTTGTTTTCTGGTAAGAAGAGTCACTATTGCGCTCCCATTGCCATACACAGTGCAAATAGCACTGGCGTCTGTTCCCAGGAAGTAATGTGCATTTGACTGAACAGGAACTACTGTTCTTGTAAGTTTCCTAAGCAGAGTTGAACTAGATATGGCCCTTGTGTGTAGGAAGCACAGTTCTTTTGTACTGAGCAAGCTCACTGTTCGGACCCCATAGGAAACACATTAGAGTAGAAGAGTGCTCTTTCTTAAAAAGCAGAGTGTGTTTCTTGTAAGGCAAGCTAGCGTTTGTTTCCCAGTCCTAAATGGAGTTGAATCACATGCAGTTTCTTATCCTACGAGCAATAGTTGTTTTCTGGTAAGAAGAGTCACTATAGTGCTCCCATTGTCATACAAAAAGCAAATAGCACTGTCGTCTGTTCCCAGCATGTACAGTGTATTGGACTGAAGAGGATCTACTGTTCTTGTCAGTTTCCTAAGCAGAATTGATCTAGATATGGCCGTATGTGTAGGAAGCACAGTTCTTTTGTTCTGAGCAAGCTCACTGTTCTGGCCCTATAGGAAACACAGTAGAGTAGAAGAGTGCTCTTTTCTCAAAAGCAGATTGTGTTGCTTGTAAGGCGAGCTAGCGTTTGTTTTCCAGTCCTAAATGGGAGTTGAAACACATGCAGTTTCTGGTCCTACGAGCAAGAATTGTTTTCTGGTAAGAAGAGTCACTATTGTGCTCCCTCTGTCATACACAGGGCAAATAGCACTGGCGTCTGTTCCCAGTAAATACAGTGTATTGGACTGAAGAGAATCTACTGTTCTTGTCAGTTTCCTAAGCAGAGTTGAACTAGATATAGCCCGTGTGTGTAGGAAGCACAGTTCTTTTTTTCTGAGCAAGCTCACTGTTTTGGCCCTATAGGAAACACAGTAGAGTAGAAGAGTGCTCTTTTCTCAAAAGCAGAGTGTGTTTCTTGTAAGGAGAGCTTGCGTTTGTTTCCAAGTCATAATGGAGTTGAATCACATGCAGTTTCAGGTCCTACGAGCAAGAGCTGTTTTCTGGTAAGAAGAGTCACTATTGTGCTCCCATTGTAATACACAGTGCAAATAGCACTGGCGTCTGTTCCCAGCATATACAGTGTATTGGACTGAAGGGGATCTACTGTTCTTGTCAGTTTCCTAAACAGAATTGAACTAGATTTGGCCGTGTGTGTAGGAAGCACAGTTTTTTTGTTCCGAGCAAGCTCACTGTTTTGGCCCTATAGAAAACACAGCAGAGTAGAAGAGTGTTCTTTTCTCAAAAGTAGAGTGTGTTTCTTGTAAGGCAAGCTAGCGTTTGTTTCCCAGTCCTAAATGGAGTTGAATCACATGCAGTTTCTGGTCCTACGAGCAAGACTTGTTTTCTGGTAAGAAGAGTCACTCTTGCACTCCCATTACCATACACAGTGCAAATAGCACTGGCGTCTGTTCCCAGCATGTACAGTGTATTGCACTGCAGAGGATCAACTGTTCTTGTCAGTTTCCTAAGCAGAGTTGAACTAGATATAGCCTGTGTGTGTAGGAAGCACAGCTCTTTTGTTCTGAGCAAGCTGACTGTTCGGACCCCATAGGAAACACAGTAGAGTAGAAGAGTGCTCTTTTCTCAAAAGCAGAGTGTGTTTCTTGTAAGGCGAGCTAGCGTTTGTTTCCCAGTCCTAAATGGAGTTGAATTACATGCAGTTTCTGGTCCCAGGAGCAAGAGTTGTTTTCTGGTAAGAAGAGTCACTATTGTGCTCCCATTGTCATACACAGTGCAAATAGCACTGGCGTCTGTTCCCAGCATGTACAGTGTATTGGACTGAAGAGGATCTACTGTTCTTCTCATTTTCCTAAGCTGACTTGAACTAGATATGGCCGTGTGTGTAGGAAGCACAGTTCTTTTGTTCTGAGCAAGCTCACTGTTCTGGCCATATAGAAAACACATTAGAGTAGAATAGTGCTCTTTTCTCAAAAGCAGAGTGTGTTTCTTTTAAGGCTAGATATTGTTTGTTTCCCAGTCCTAAATGGAGTTGAATCCCATGCAGTTTCTGGTCCTACGAGCAAGAGTTGTTTTCTGGTATCAAGAGTCACTATTGTGCTCCCATTGTCATACACAGGGCAAATAGCACTGGCGTCTGTTCCCAGCATGTACAGTGTATTGGACGGAAGAGGATCTACTGTTCTTGTTAGTTTCCTAAGCAGAATTGAACTAGCTATGGCCGTGTGTGTAGGAAGCACAGTTCTTTTCTTCTGAGCAAGCTCACTCTTCGGACCCCATAGGAAATACAATAGAGTGGAAGAGTGCCCTTTTATCAAAAGCAGAGTGTGTTTCTTGTAAGGCGAGCTAGTGTTTGTTTCTCAGTCCTAAATGGAGTTGAATCACATGCACTTTCTGGTCCTACGAGCAAGAGTTGTTTTCTGGTAAGAAGAGTCACTAGTGCACTCCCATTGTCATACACAGGGCAAATAGCACTGGCGTCTGTTCCCAGGAAGTAATGTGCATTTGACTGACCAGGAACTACTGTTCTTGTAAGTTTCCTAAGCAGAGTTGAACTAGATATGGCCCTTGTGTGTAGGAAGCACAGTTCTTTTGTACTGAGCAAGCTCACTGTTCGGACCCCATAGGAAACACATTAGAGTAGAAGAGTGCTCTTTCTTAAAAAGCAGAGTGTGTTTCTTGTAAGGCGAGCTAGCATTTGTTTCCCAGTCCTAAATGGAGTTGAATCACATGCAGTTTCTTATCCTACGAGCAATAGTTGTTTTCTGGTAAGAAGAGTCACTATAGTGCTCCCATTGTCATACAAAAAGCAAATAGCACTGTCGTCTGTTCCCAGCATGTACAGTGTATTGGACTGAAGAGGATCTACTGTTCTTGTCAGTTTCCTAAGCAGAATTGATCTAGATATGGCCGTATGTGTAGGAAGCACAGTTCTTTTTTTCTGAGCAAGCTCACTGTTCTGGCCCTTTAGGAAACACAGTAGAGTAGAAGAGTGCCCTTTTCTCAAAAGCAGAGTGTGTTGCTTGTAAGGCGAGCTAGCGTTTGTTTTCCAGTCCTAAATGGGAGTTGAAACACATGCAGTTTCTGGTCCTACGAGCAAGAATTGTTTTCTGGTAAGAAGAGTCACTATTGTGCTCCCTCTGTCATACACAGGGCAAATAGCACTGGCGTCTGTTCCCAGCAAATACAGTGTATTGGACTGAAGAGGATCTACTGTTCTTGTCAGTTTCCTAAGCAGAGTTGAACTAGATATAGCCCGTGTGTGTAGGAAGCACAGTTCTTTTTTTCTGAGCAAGCTCACTGTTTTGGCCCTATAGGAAACACAGTAGAGTAGAAGAGTGCTCTTTTCTCAAAAGCAGAGTGTGTTTCTTGTAAGGAGAGCTAGCGTTTGTTTCCCAGTCCTAAATGGAGTTGAATCACATGCAGTTTTTGGTCCTACAAGCAAGAGTTGTTTTCTGGTAAGGAAATTCACTATTGTGCTCCAATTGCCACACACAGGGCAAATAGGACTCGCGTCTGTTCCCGTCAAGTACAGTGTATTGGACTGAAGAGGAGCTACTGTTCTTGTCAGTTTCCTAAGCAGAGTTCAACTAGATATGGCCCGTGTGTGTAGGAAGCACAGTTCTTTTGTTCTGAGCAAGCTCGCTGTTCGGACCCAATAGGAAACACAGTAGAGTAGAAGAGTGCCCTTTTCTCAAAAGCATAGTGTGTTTCTTGTAAGGCGAGCTAGCGTTTGATTCCCTGTCCTAAATGGATTTGAATCACATGCAGTTTCTGGTCCAACGAGCAAGAGTTGTTTTGTGGTAAGAAGAGTCACTATTGCGCTCCCATTGTCATACACAGGGCAAAAAGCCCTGGCGTCTGTTCCCAGCATGTACAGTGTATTGGACTGAAGAGGATCTACTGTTCTTGTCAGTTTCCTAAGCAGAATTGAACTAGATATGGCCGTGTGTGTAGGAAGCACAGTTCTTTTGTTCTGAGCATGCTCACTGTTCTGGCCCTATAGGAAACACAGTAGAGTAGAAGAGTGATCGTTTCTCAAAAGCAGAGCATGTTTCTTGTAAGGCGAGCTAGTGTTTGTTTCCCAGTTCTAAATGGAGTTGAATCACATGCAGTTTCTTGTCCTACGAGCAAGAGTCGTTTTCTGGTAGGAAAGTCAATATTGTACTCCCATTGCCACACACAGTGCAAATAGCACTCGCGTCTGTTCCCAGCTAGTACAGTATATTGGACTGAAGAGGAGCTACTGTTCTTGTCAGTTTCCTAAGCAGTGTAACTAGATATGGCCCGTGTGTGTAGGAAGCACAGTTCTTTTGTTCTGAGCAAGCTCACTTTTCGGACCCCATAGGAAACACATTAGAGTAGAAGAGTGCTCTTTTCTAAAAAGCAGAGTGTGTTTCTTGTAAGGAGAGCTTGCGTTTGTTTCCCAGTCCTAAATGGAGTTTTATCGCATGCAGTTTCTGGTCCTACGAGCAAGAGCTGTTTTCTGGTAAGAAGAGTCACTATTGTGCTCCCATTGTCATACACAGTGCAAATTGCACTGGTGTCTGTTCCCAGCATGTACAGTGTATTGGACGGAAAAGGATCTACTGTTCTTGTCAGTTTCCTAAGCAGAATTGAGCTAGCTATGGCCGTGTGTGTAGGAAGTACAGTTCTTTTCTTCTGAGCAAGCTCACTGTTCGGACCCAATAGGAAACACAGCAGAGTAGAAGAGTGCCCTTTTCTCAAAACATAGTGTGTTTCTTGTAAGGTGAGCTAGCGTTTGTTTCCCTGTCCTAAATGGATTTGAATCACATGCAGTTTCTGGTCCAACGAGCAAGAGTTGTTTTCTGGTAAGAAGAGTCTCTATTGTGCTCCCATTGTTATACACAGGGCAAATAGCACTGGCGTCTGTTCCCAGCATGTACAGTGTATTGGACTGAAGAGGATCTGCTGTTCTTGTCAGTTTCCTAAGCAGAATTGAACTAGATATGGCCGTGTTGTAGGAAGCACAGTTCTTTTGCTCTGAGCATGCTCACTGTTCTGGCCCTATAGGAAACACAGTACAGTAGAAGAGTGATCGTTTCTCAAAAGAGAGTGTGTTTCTTGTAAGGTGAGCTAGCGTTTGTTTCCCAGTCCTAAATGGGAGTTGAATCACATGCAGTTTCTGGTCTTACGATCAAGAATTGTTTTCTGGTAAGAAGAGTCACTATTGTGCTCCCACGGTCATACACAGGGCAAATAGCACGGGAGTCTGTTTCCAGCAAATACAGTGTATTGGACTGAAGAGGAGCTACTGTTTTTGTCAGTTTCCTAAGCAGAGTTGAACTAGATATAGCCCGTGTGTGTAGGAAGCACAGTTCTTTTTTTCTGAGCAAGCTCACTTTTCAGACCCCATGGGAAACACATTAGAGTAGAAGAGTGCTCTTTTCTAAAAAGCAGAGTATGTTTCTTGTAAGGAGATCTTGCGTTTGTTTCCCAGTCCTAAATGGAGTTGAATCACATGCAGTTTCTGGACCTACGAGCAAGAGCGGTTTTCTGATAAGAAGAGTCACTATTGTGCTCCCATTGTAATACACAGTGCAAATAGCACTGGCGTCGGTTCCCAGCATGTACAGTGTATTGGACTGAAGAGGAGCTACAATTCTTGTCAGTTTCCTAAGCAGAGTTGAACTAGATATAGCCCGTGTGTGTAGGAAGGACAGCTCTTTTGTTCTGAGCAAGCTGACTGTTCGGACCCCATAGGAAACACAGTAGAGTAGACGAGTGCTCTTTTCTCAAAAGCAGAGAGTGTTTCTAGTAAGGCGAGCTAGCATTTGTTTCCCAGTCCTAAATGGAGTTGAATCACATGCAGTTTCTGGTCCTACGAGCAAGAGTTGTTTTCTGGTAAGAAGAGTCACTATTGTGCTCCCATTGTTATACACAGGGCAAATAGCACTGGCGACTGTTCCCAGCATGTACACTGTATTGGACGAAGAGGATCTACTGTTCTTGTCAGGTTCCTAAGCAGAGTTGAACTAGATATGGCCTTGTGTGTAGGAAGCACAGTTCTTTTGTTCTGAGCAAGCTCACTGTTCTGGCCATATAGGAAACACATTAGAGTAGATTAGTGCTCTTTTCTCAAAAGCAGAGTGTGTTTCTTTTAATGCTAGCTATTTTTTGTTTTCCAGTCCTAAATAGAGTTGAATCCCATGCAGTTTCTGGTCCTACGAGCAAGAGTTGTTTTCTGGTATCAAGAGTCACTATTGTGCTCCCATTGTCATACACAGGGCAAATAGCACTGGCGTCTGTTCCCATCATGTACAGTGTATTGGACGGAAGAGGATATACTGTTCTTGTCAGTTTCCTAAGCAGAATTGAACTAGCTATGGCCCTGTGTGTAGGAAGCACATTACTTTTCTTCTGAGCAAGCTCACTGTTTGGACCCCATAGAAAATACAGTAGAGTGGAAGAGTGCCCTTTTCTCAAAAGCAGAGTGTGTTTCTTGTAAGACGAGCTAGCGTTTGTTTCTCAGTCCTAAATGGAGATGAATCACATGCAGTTTCTGGTCCTACGAGCAAGAGTTGTTTTCTGGTAAGAAGAGTCACTATTGCGCTCCCATTGCCATACACAGTGCAAATAGCACTGGCGTCTGTTCCCAGGAAGTAATGTGCATTTGACTGAACAGGAACTACTGTTCTTGTAAGTTTCCTAAGCAGAGTTGAACTAGATATGGCCCTTGTGTGTAGGAAGCACAGTTCTTTTGTACTGAGCAAGCTCACTGTTCGGACCCCATAGGAAACACATTAGAGTAGAAGAGTGCTCTTTCTTAAAAAGCAGAGTGTGTTTCTTGTAAGGCAAGCTAGCGTTTGTTTCCCAGTCCTAAATGGAGTTGAATCACATGCAGTTTCTTATCCTACGAGCAATAGTTGTTTTCTGGTAAGAAGAGTCACTATTGCACTCCCATTGTCATACACAGGGCAAAAAGCACTGGCGTCTGTTCCCAGCATGTACAGTGTATTGGACTGAAGAGGATCTACTGTTCTTGTCAGTTTCCTAAGCAGAATTGAACTAGATATGGCCGTGTGTGTAGGAAGCACAGTTTTTTTGTTCCGAGCAAGCACACTGTTTTGGCCCTATAGAAAACACAGCAGAGTAGAAGAGTGTTCTTTTCTAAAAAGTAGAGTGTGTTTCTTGTAAGGCAAGCTAGCGTTTGTTTCCCAGTCCTAAATGGAGTTGAATCACATGCAGTTTCTGGTCCTACGAGCAAGAGTTGTTTTCTGGTAAGAAGAGTCACTCTTGCACTCCCATTGCCATACACAGTGCAAATAGCACTGGCGTCTGTTCCCAGCATGTACAGTGTATTGGACTGAAGAGGATCAACTGTTCTTGTCAGTTTCCTAAGCAGAGTTGAACTAGATATAGCCCGTGTGTGTAGGAAGCACAGCTCTTTTGTTCTGAGCAAGCTGACTGTTCGGATCCCATAGGAAACACATTAGAGTAGAAGAGTGCTCTTTTCTCAAAAGCAGAGTGTGTTTCTTTTAAGGCTAGCTATTGTTTGTTTCCCAGTCCTAAATGGAGTTGAATCCCATGCAGTTTCTGGTCCTACGAGCAAGAGTTGTTTTCTGGTATCAAGAGTCACTATTGTGCTCCCATTGTCATACACAGGGCAAACAGCACTGGCGTCTGTTCCCAGCATGTACAGTGTATTGGACGGAAGAGGATCTACTGTTCTTGTCAGTTTCCTAAGCAGAATTGAACTAGCTATGGCCGTGTGTGTAGGAAGCACATTTCTTTTCTTCTGAGCAAGCTCACTGTTCGGACCCCATAGGAAATACAGTAGAGTGGAAGAGTGCCCTTTTATCAAAAGCAGAGTGTGTTTCTTGTAAGGCCAGCTAGCGTTTGTTTCTCAGTCCTAAATGGAGTTGAATCACATGCAGTTTCTGGTCCTACGAGCAAGAGTTGTTTTCTGGTAAGAAGAGTCACTAGTGCGCTCCCATTGTCATACACAGGGCATATAGCACTGGCATCTGATCCCAGCATATACAGTGTATTGGACTTAAGAGGATCTACTGTTCTTGTCAGTTTCCTAAGCAGAATTGATCTAGATATGGCCCGTGTGTGTAGGAAGCACAGTTCTTTTGTTCTGAGCAAGCTCACTGTTTTGGCCCTATAGGAAACACAGTAGAGTAGAAGAGTGCTCTTTTCTCAAAAGCAGAGTGTGTTTCTTGTAAGGCGAGCTAGCGTTTGTTTCCGAGTCCTAAAAGGAGTTGAATCAAATGCAGTTTTTGGTCTTACAAGCAAGAGTTTTTTTCTGGTAAGGAAAGTCACTATTGTGCTCCCATTGCCACACACAGCGCAAATAGGACTCGCGTCTGTTCCCATCAAGTACAGTGTATTGGACTGAAGAGGAGCTACTGTTCTTGTCAGTTTCCTAAGCAGAGTTGAACTAGATATGGCCCGTGTGTGTAGGAAGCACAGTTGTTTTGTTCTGAGCAAGCTCGCTGTTCGGACCCAATAGGAAACACCTTAGAGTAGAAGAGTGCCCTTTTCTCAAAAGCATAGTGTGTTTCTTGTAAGGCGATCTAGCGTTTGTTTCCCTGTCCTAAATGGATTTGAATCACATGCAGTTTCTGGTCCAACGAGCAAGAGTTGTTTTCTGGTAAGAAGAGTCACTATTGCGCTCCCATTGTCATACACAGGGCAAATAGCACTGGCGTCTGTTCCCAGCATGTACAGTGTATTGGACTGAAGAGGAGCTACTGTTCTTGTCAGTTTCCTAAGCAGAATTGAACTAGATATGGCCGTGTGTGTAGGAAGCACAGTTCTTTTGTTCTGAGCATGCTCACTGTTCTGGCCCTATAGGAAACACAGTAGAGTAGAAGAGTGATCGTTTCTCAAAACTAGAGTGTGTTTCCTGTAAGGCGAGCTAGCGTTTGTTTCCCAGTTCTAAATGGAGTTGAATCACATGCAGTTTCTGGTCCTACGAGCAAGAGTCCTTTTCTGGTAGGAAAGTCACTATTGTGCTCCCATTGCCACACACAGTGCAAATAGCACTCGCGTCTGTTCCCAGCCAGTACAGTGTATTGGACTGAAGAGGAGCTACTGTTCTTGTCAGTTTCCTAAGCAGAGTTGAACTAGATATGGCCCGTGTGTGTAGGAAGCACAGTTCTTTTGTTCTGAGCAAGCTCACTTTTCGGACCCCATAGGAAACACAGTAGAGTAGAAGAGTGCTCTTTTCTCAAAAGCAGAGTGTGTTTCTTGTAAGGCAAGCTAGCGTTTGTTTCCCAGTCCTAAATGGAGTTGAATCACATGCAGTTTCTGGTCCTACGAGCAAGAGTTGTTTTCTGGTAAGAAGAGTCACTATTGCGCTCCCATTGTCATACACAGGGCAAATAGCACTGGCGTCTGTTCCCAGCATGTACACTGTATTGGACTGAAGAGGATCTACTGTTCTTGTCAGTTTCCTAAGCAGAGGTGAACAAGATATGGCCGTGTGTGTAGGAAGCACAGTTCTTTTGTTCTGAGCAAGCTCACTGTTCTGGCCTTATAGGAAACACATTAGAGTAGAATAGTGCTCTTTTCTCAAAAGCAGAGTGTGTTTCTTGTAAGGCGAGCTAGCGTTTGTTTCCCAGTCCAAAATTGAGTTGAATCACATGCAGTTTCTGGTCCTACGAGCAAGGGATGTTTTCTGGTAAGGAAAATCACTATTGTGCTCCCTTTGCCATAAACAGTGCAAATAGCACTCGCGTCTGTTCCCATCAAGTACAGTGTATTGTACTGAAGAGGAGCTACTGTTCTTGTCAGTTTCCTAAGCAGAGTTGAACTAGATATGTCCCGTGTGTGTAGGAAGCACAGTTGTTTTGTTCTGAGCAAGCTCGCTGTTCGGACCCAATAGGAAACACCGTAGAGTAGAAGAGTGCCCTTTTCTCAAAAGCATAGTGTGTTTCTTCTAAGGCGAGCTAGCGTTTGTTTCCCTGTCCTAAATGGATTTGAATCACATGCAGTTTCTGGTCCAACGAGCAAGAGTTGTTTTCTGGTAAGAAGAGTCACTATTGTGCTCCCACGGTCATACAGAGGGCAAATAGCACAGGCTTCTGTTCCCAGCAAATACAGTGTATTAGACTGAAGAGGAGCTACTGTTCTTGTCAGTTTCCTAAGCAGAGTTGAACTAGATATAGCCCGTGTGTGTAGGAAGCACATTTCTTTTTTTCTGAGCAAGCTCACTGTTTTGGCCTTATAGGAAGCACAGTAGAGTAGAAGAGTGCTCTTTTCTCAAAAGCAGAGTATGTTTCTTGTAAGGCAAGCTAGCGTTTGTTTCCCAGTCCTAAATGGAGTTGAATCACATGCCGTTTTTGGTCCTACAAGCAAGAGTTGTTTTCTGATAAGGAAAGTCACTATTGTGCTCCCATTGCCACACACAGTGCAAATAGCACTCACGTCTGTTCCCAGCC